>NC_047116.1:20795225-21095225 GCF_902500255.1 Thalassophryne amazonica
GTTCAAAGTTGTTAAAAAGTTCAAATAAACTCACCGTTTTAGCGTGCGCCTTTGGAAGAGTTAAGTACCCGCTAAATGAGGGCATGCCTTATAATCCGGTGCGCCTTATGGTGCAGAAAATACGGTATGTGCTAAGATACGTCACAAACTCTAGATTTGGCATACAGATCACAATTCTTGAAAATGGCAACCTCACTTTTTCGTTCTTGTTTTTTTGACAATCACAATCAAAGCCATGGTCCACGAGCATCAGTAGTTTGAGTCCAGCACATTTCGGGAAACCCTAGAAGTTGCCCTGCAGTCTAATTTGCTGTTTCACTGCAGTATTTTATTCCTGACCCTAGAAGCTCCAATCCATCGCATTTCCCGTATTTGCAGCAGTAGTACCGTATTGTGAAAAGAAATACTTACGTAACTTCGGCACTCAAGCAGGGTGTTGTCGGACAGACACACGAACACAGAATGAGGAAGCGGATGCGATAATGCTGCTGTCTGTGTGTATGCATTAAAATGGACAACAGCACCGATAATATTAGGACTAATCAGCAAGGTCGCTGCCACAAAGATGATGATGATGTGTCTGTGTGGTGTGTTTGAGAGGAAACATGTTATCTGATAATCCTAACAAGCTGATTGATTACATGTTCATGAGCAGCTCTCAGCTCGTCACTCACACGGACATGATGACCCTGCGGGTGCACATGTGCCAGGATCGATCCCTCAGTGGATCCTGAAGTTGCACTGATTGTACATGTGTGGAAGATTACAGCTCATGAGGAGAAGGGCACTCAGTAGAGTACATACCTCCACCACGGTTCAGCAGTCCTTCAGTTTCAGTTAAAGGTACAGTGTGTAGCATTTAGTGCCATCTAGTGGTGACGTTGCAGATTGCATTAGGATGCATGCTGCCTTATCTTCCCAGTGTATCCTGATGTTCTCTTCCTGATCACTCATCTTGCATTCTGACCTTTGATCTTGATCGCTCAATTTAATTATGATGTAGATGCCTAAAGCATTTTACAACAATGTCTCCCATTCACCACTGCACATGCACGCACACATGCACACTCACCGATGTCACAGTGCTGTGCTTTCCTGTCTGATGGGGAATTTAACTGAGGTTCCTCTGGTCAAAAGGCCACCATCTGCCCTGATCACTCCTGTTAGATCGCATTTCTGATCTTTGGTCCTGATGGCCGAATTTAGCTTCTGATTGCTAATTACTTTAATCCTGTAATGAGGATCAAAGGAATCAGGATCAAAATCCCTTAATCCATGCTATGCTTCATCCCTCCACCAAATTCCAGTAAAATCTGTTGATTATGTTTTCGTGTAATCCTGCAAACAAACACTGGTCATCATGCAACATCCTTGATGGAGACAACAATACCAAAATTATTATTATTATTATTATTATAGAAATTAAAAAAAACATTGCCAAACCCATTTGATTATATTAAAACAATATACTACATAATTAGTTTAAAAAATGGTAAATGGACTGCAGTTATATAACGCTTTTCCATCTGCATATCAGACACTCAAAGCACTTTACAATAATGCCTCACATTCCCCCCCGATGTCAGGCTGCTACCATGCAAGGCACCTACCACACACCAGGAGCAACTATGGGATTATTATCTGGATTATTAATCTTTGATCCTGACACTGAGCTTTGATCTTGATCAGCAATCTTTGATCCAGAATTGATCAAATGGTAAATGGACTTCATCAGATGCTCAAAGCGCTTTACAATTATGCCTCACATTCACCCATTCATACAGACACACACACACCAATGTCAGGGTGCTACCATGCAAGGTGCTCACTACACACCAAGAGCAACTCTGGGATTAAGGACCTTGCCCAAGGGCCCTTAGTGATTTTCTGGTCAGGCTGGGATTTAAACCAAGGATCCTCTGGTCTCAAGCCCAACGCTTAACCACTAGACCTTCACCTCCCCTTAAAACATGAAAAAAACAGAAATACTTCAAGTTTAACCTTCATTTCAACACTACAGAACAAAAATGACTTCATCATTGTCAAAGCTTTAGTTTTGGTGTTTGTTGAACTCTTAATGAGTTGCTGAGTTCCAGAGGATTCAGACCTCAAAAATGTCGTCTGATGTCACTCAGTAAGCCACCACTTGTGCAATCAGTGTAATCAGCAGAGAGCCATGAAGACATTTTCCTGCATAACATTGATGGAAAAAACCACCATTACAATGTGTCAGTGAATTTTTGTGAAGCAAACTGTTCTACATAATAAACTAAGGAACACTGACATCCCACTTTAGAATGCAGCATTGCTGCTTATTGCATTTCAGTTTTATGATTTTTTCCCCCTCTGTTTCTGTCACAAATGTGCCTAACACAGCATCCAAATTATTTTATTGCATTACAGAAGAGGAACAGAGTCGTGAAGTATTTTAAACAGAAACCACTGCTGCTTTATGGCCGTTTCTTCCTTAATGTTTAAAACTAAATGTCTCATTTACGTTTTGCTTTGTTGGTGTCACATTTATTGCTGGCGATACGAGTCTGATCACTGAACATATCTGAACCAATCAGTCCTGATCTGGCACGAGGTGGCACGGTGGTTTAGTGGTTAGCACTGTTGCCTCACAGCAAGAAAGTCACAGGATCACTTCCCACTTGGTCCTGTATGTGTGGTGTTTGCATGTTCTCCACATGTTCGCTTGGGTTCTGTCCGGGTGAACTCTCCCACTTCCACCCACTTCTATATATATATATATATATATATATATATATATATATATATATATATATATAACACACACAGACTAGCAATGTCCCTGAGCATCAATGCCCAGCTGTGGCATTATGTAGACATTTGCAATATACACCAGTCCCGACCTCCACTCATCAAAAAAGAAGACTACCTAAGAATGGAAAACGTTGCAGTTCCTTGAATGGCTCATTTACTCTGGCTTCAAAAATGGAGCAAATTGCCATAGAAGCCAATGTTCAAATGTCCAAATTTAGAGGATAAATAAGCATGTTTACAGATGGGTAGTTTTGGCAGCTTCTGTTTTTCCCCTCCATGACAATTGTATAGGATGTGAATTTTTGTTGTAACGCTTTCATTTAAGGGGTTTTAAGCAATGATGTTAGGTATAATTTGGGGCATGGTCGCTTTGAGTGACAGGTAGTATACACTGCCAGCCAACTCCAGTCTGCACCAGTCGCAAAGACCACTAGCAGTTGCTGTGGGCCAACCGTGTCTGCCCTTTCTGATGATTTTATTACAAATATCAGTAGTAACATGGCTTGTGTAGTTGAATTGCCCTGATGGATCATCTAAGAAGTCTGTGCTCCAGTATTTCCCTTGAGTGAAATTTTTGTGTTCCTTAATTTGTTATGTTTGCGCCATTAGCGCGGTGTTAGCAAGTGTCATAACTTAGCTGATGTTTGCTCCAAGCCACACTAACCCCAAGATTCCACAGTGAGGCAATATGTTTTTATTTCTTTTTTATTTCTTTTTATTTTATTTATTTATTTTATTATGCTTTTGTTTATGTTTTTTAGTACGTGTACCCAAACCACTTGGAATATAAACCACCGCCCAGTCTACAAAAAATATTGTTTAATAAAAGGTTGTGTTAAAGGATTTTCAGTTTCACTAAACCATTTCCGTCCCTGAACAAGTTTCATCCAAGTACAGATTACAGAAGTTCCCTCACTTGCATGGAGTATTCACAAAAACATTAAAATGTGATTTACTTCATGGGTTTTCAAACATTCAGTATTTAAGTCGGCACCATGCTGTGTTTACAATATCCAGAATGGCCCCATATCTCAAATGTGAAAAATCTGAATATGCTATCTGCTATACGAGGTCTATTAGAAAAGTATCTGACCTTATTATTTTTTTTCAAAAACCATATGGATTTAAATCACGTGTGATTACATCAGACATGCTTGAACCCTCGTGGGCATGCGAGAGTTTTTTCACGCCTGTCGGTTACGTCATTCGCCTGTGGGCAGTCTTTGAGTGAGGAGTCGCCCACCCTCTCATCGATTTTTTTCATTGTTTAGGAATGGCCAAGTGGTTAATGCGCTTGGTTTCAGTTCAGAAGGTTCCGGGTTCAAATCCCACCCCTGCCACATTTCTCCATGTAATGTGGAGTTGCGTCAGGAAGGGCATCCGGCGTAAAACTTGTGCCAATTCAACATGCAGATCCACCTTGGATTTGCTGTGGCGACCCCAAGTGCAAACAAGGGAGCAGCCGAAGGGACTTAGGAATGGCTCAGAGACTGTTGCTTTGTTTGATCAAAATTTTTTCAAAACTGTAAGGCACAACTGAGTGGACACCATTCGATAAATTCAGCTGGTTTTCTGTAAAAATTTTAATGGCTGATGAGAGATTTTGGTCTGGTAGTGTCGCCGTAAGGACGGCCCACGGTGCCTGACGGCGATCTGCGCTTCGAGGCGGCAGCGTCTCGCCGTTTCAAGTTGAAAACTTCCACATTTCAGGCTCTGTTGACCCAGTAAGTCATCAGAGAACAGAGAACTTTCAGAAGAAGTCGGCATGAGGAGTTTATTCGGACATTCCATTGTTAACGGACATTTTGTAATGAAAGAACGTGCGGGCAGAGTCGCATGTCGGGCCGGACCCGACCGCGGGGGGTCGCGACAGGAAAAACACCTCCGTTGGAAACCTTAACGGACAAGTTGGAACATGCCCAAGCTGTTAAACAATTTCTCAGTTATTCACTTGTTGAAAGCCATCAAAAGACGCCTGAATTTTACAAATGGTTTTCAACACGGAGGTGTTTTTCCTGTCGCGGCGCACACAGATTCGCCGAGTCCTCACAGAAACGACTCGGCGAATGTGCGCGCACGTCTTTCATTAAAAAATGTCCTTAAACAGTGGAATGTCCGCGTAAAGTCCTCATGCCGGCCTCTTCTGAATCTTCTCTGTTCTCTCACGACGTCCTGGGTGAATTAAGCCTTAAATTAGGATGTTTTCAGCTCGAAACAGGCTGACGACAGCGCCTGAAAACGCTGCGCGACGTCCCGCTCCGTGGGAAGTCCTTACAGCGACAGAAACACCCCATAATCTCTCATCAGCCGTTAAACTTCTCACCGAAAACCATCTTAATTTCTCGAATAGTGTCCACTCGGATATTCCTCACAGGTCCAGACAAATTTTTGATAAAGCAACGCGCGCCGTCTCGAGCAGCGTGTGAAACAAAGGAATTCAGCCGAGAGGGCGGGACCACATCTCACTCAAGGCCTGCCCACAGGGAAATGACGTCACCGACACGCGTGAAAAAACTCACGCATGCGCACGAGGGTTCAAGCATGATTGGTGTAATCGCACGTCATTCAAATCCATATAGTTTTTTAAAAAAATAAAACGGTAGGATAGTTTTCTAAGAGACCTCGTATGTTGATTCTTCCAGCATGATGTTTGCGGAGGATGAGCACTGCGAGAACCTTTTGGGAGTCATCCAATTCAAACTTAGACATAACTACTGATCAAATTAGGGAATGGGAATAACAATTTCTGAATGTCAGGGAGAATTCAACAGATCATTGGATTAACAGTTATTCCATGAACAATGATTTTCATTTAAACTGTTCAGAAATAGAACAAAGCACATGCCGTGTTCACTATCTTCACAATGTACATTCTGATAAGAAAAAAATGTAAAAACTAATGAAGGGAATTTAATGAAATTTGGTGGAGCTGTGGGGTATGAAGCGAGGAAGAACTCAATTTTTGTGTAAATCCCCAAACAAGGGACAGAGTCAGACTTTCATCCTTCATGCTAAACTTTGAGCCTGATTACTTTGATCTTGTGATGAAGTTCATCAAGCAGAATCAGAAATCTTGATCACAGATCAGAAAATTTACTTTTAGCCGGTCTTATCTTGGTCTCAGACATTGATGATTTGGGATTTTCTTTTTTGTTTTTAAGATCGGTTTAGAAACACAAACAGCAGGGATATCAGTAAAGTTCCTGTGCATTGTCTAATTTACTCTACATTTAAACCTGGAAAAGAATAGTTGATTTCAGCCCTTTGTGGCTGTTTTTATGGAATGTGGATCAGTTGAGCATGTGGTTTACTTGTCTCTTTTTTTTCCAAATGTGTCATGAGACTCTCATTGGTCCACAAGGTCTCACAAGATCTTGTCTCTGGCTTGATACACTCTGTTCTTGACCATGTCTTGGTCTTTATTCATGTAGTCTTAACTACAACATTGACAATCAAGATTAAAAGTCATTGATATGGGGAGCTGATGGTCTAGTGGTTCAGCTTTAGGCTTCAGACCAGAGGATCCTCAGTTCAAATCCCAGCCTGACCGGAAAATCCTTAAGAGCCCTTGGGCAAGGTCCTTAATCCCTGAGTTGCCCCCGGTGTGTAGTGAGCGCCATGCGTGGTAGCACCCTGACATGGGGATGTTTTAGTGTGTCTGTGTGAATGTAAGGCATAATTGTAAAGCGCTTTCATTCTCTGATGTAGATGGAAAAGCACTATATAAATGCAGTCCATTTATCATTTGATCAATTCTGGATGAAAGACTGCTGATCAAGATCAAAGGTCAAGGTCAGGATCAAAGATTAATAATCCAGATAAAAGGTGAATGTATGTGCACTACCAAGTTCCCTGCTACTTAAATCTACATTGCAGAATTTATACTAGGGTAAATTATGCACAGATAAATACATTCAGTCTTTGGTCGTCGCTGTTTGTAATGAGCAACAATGCTTTCATTCTGCATATATTATTAAAAGCCACTAATTAATGCTTCATGAGTCTTCTGCAAACATACATGTTTAATAATACATAACTGTATATCCACCATGTAACCTGTGCAATCCAGAGCATGTTCTCGAGAATCGCTCTCTACAGGTCTGGAGGAAACATCCATCCATCTTCTACCGCTTAGTCCAATTAAGGGTCGCGGGGGGCTGGAGCCTATCCCAGCAGTCATAGGGCGCGAGGCGGGGTACACCCAGGACAGGACACCAGTCTGTCGCAGGGCCACAAATAGACAAACAAACACAGACACACCCACACACACCTACGGACAATTTTAAAGATGCCAATCCACCTAACCCGCATGTCTTTGGATGTGGGAGGAAACCGGAGCACCCAGACATTTACAAGGTTATTACAAAGTTGTACAAAACAGAACATAACACAACAAACGAAGATGCATTTGATGAGAAGTCCATGCAGGCACCCAGTCCACAGGCAGGTTTCATATAGCCAATTCAAAATGTAAGTTGTGCAAAATGAAGGTCAAACATTTTGGAAACGCAACAAATACTCCAGCTCATTTAACACATCATCACCCCGAGTTGAAAGAAGCCGAAGAGCTACAGCGGTTAACTACATAAATGTAGGTAAACTTTGGCATATTTTGCCAGAGCACCTTTCTTAGCACACTGCGGCAAACTTGGGTAGATCCTGAAATTCGGAGCTCTATGTAGAATCAAATTTTGCTTCATGGTAAATGTATCAGTATAAAGATCATATCATTAAATAAGATTCCACTGATGACTGATGAAGGCAAATTATCGTTTTGCATTGCAAAAAAATATGAAGCAAAATCTTTTGATGTGCAGCTGCAGAGTAGATATACAGTAGTGTTCAGAATAATAGTAGTGCTATTGTTGTGTGAGCCGCCAGAAGAGGAGGTACTGCTGGTCCACCACCAGAGGGCGCACTGCCTGAAGGCGGGCTTCAGGCACCAGAGGGCGCAGTCGCCCCCCAGGAGCCAGAGCTGACAGCTGTCATCAATCATTCATCATCACCATCTTCCATAAAAACCTGGCAGTGACATCACATCCCTGCCGAGAAATCTTCTTACCCTACAGGTAACCAACTCAGCCATATCATTGCCGTATGCAAGGATAGTTCTGAACATTTTTGCAGTGGTAACCTTCTGTATACTCGCAGCTTGGAGCTGGTTGGTGAGAATTTGGAGGAGTAGGCGAATCCACTCCTAAATTCTTAGTTGTTACATTAGGCACTGCACGGATTGTGTTTCCTGCTACCTTGGAGTGGAGGACTGTGTTCACTCAGGAAAGAACTGTGAGTTGCTGATTGTTGCTGGGTGTTTCACACACCCACATAATCTGTTTGTGCTTCCTGCCAGCAGTACCCGATCCGACAGCTGGAGGCAGTGGCCACCTGGGGACTCAGGACTTGGCGGCTCCGGTGTGTTGCAGGTCTCCGCTGGCAGTGGAAATCATGTGGGGGCCGACTCTTCTCTGGACAGGCGTCTCCTATCCTCGAGCCTGCCCACACGTCACCTATTGTTTAATTGACTGTTTCCTAAAGTGGTATCTGTATTTCGTTGTGCACATTTTCACAACATTAAATTGTTATCTTTTGGCATTTTCATTGTCCGTTCATTCACGCCCCCTGTTGTGGGTCCGTGTCACTACACCTTCCCAACAGGATTTCTCGGCCATTCGTTATGGACCCCGAGGGGCGTCAACCATCGAGTGAACCACCAATGGAAACGCAAGGTGCACAGGCGCCAGCAGGAGGCATATTAGGTGAGCTGCAGCAAATCCTAACCGCCTTCACTGCTCGGTTGGACTTGGTAACCGAGCAGAACGTTATACTCAATCGGAGGATGGAGGCTCTCACCGCCCAGGTGGAGGCGCACGTGCAGGGTGCTGCTGCAGCACCTCCTCCTGCTGACCAAGTGCCGAATACAGACATTCCAGTGGTCGTTCAATGAACCCCCCCCCCTCCCTCTGTCCCCTGAAGCATACACAAGCCCTTTGGAGCCGTACGGAGGTTGTGTCGAGACGTGTGCTGACTTCCTGATGCAGTGCTCGCTCGTCTTTACGCAGCGTCCCATCATGTACGCGTCAGACGCCAGCCGGGTGGCTTATGTGATAAATTTGCTTCGAGGAGAGGCACGAGCCTGGGCTACGACGCTCTAGGAGCATAATTCACGGCTCCTAATGACATATACTGGGTTTGTGAGGGAGTTCAAACAGGTTTTTGATCACCCCAATAGAGGCGAGACCTCTTCGAACGTGCTGCTGTCAATGAGACAGGGGCGTCGGAGTGCAGCCAAGTATGCAGTCGACTTCCGCATCACGGCAGCGAGGTCCAGCTGGAATACTGTTGCACTCCGCGTCGCCTTCATAAACGGACTGTCTTCGGTCCTGAAGGAGCATCTGCTGGCTAAGGACGAGCCGCGGGATTTTGATGGGCTTATCGACCTGGTCATACGGTTAGACAACCGATTAGAAGAACATTGCCGGGAGCGGGGCGAAGGGCATGGGCGGGCACGAGCCGTCCCTCTTCCTTCCGGGTCTGAAAGGGTGCCACCGTCCCCACGCTCCACAGCCAGAGAAATCCGTGTGGCAACACTTCCCCCTGTTGACGAAGCTATGGACACGAGCAGGGCCAAAGTTAAATCAAATAACAGACAACGGAGGCTGGCCCGTGGGGAGTGTTTCTTCTGTGGCTCAAGTGAGCACATACAAAAGAACTGCCCCAAGCGGTTAAACTACGACGCCCCGCCCTTAGAGACTGGGTTAAGGGTGGGCCATCACACTCACGCAGGGAAACCCCGTAAATCTGCACACATCCCAGTCACGATCCTGAGTGGGGATCTAACCCTTCCCGCCCCAGCACTGGTGGACACAGGGTCAGAAGGGAATCTGCTGCACAGCAGATGGGCAAGGGAGGTTGGGCTCCCTCTAGTGGCCCTACCTTCACCATTAAAGTACGGGCACTAGATGGCACCCTTCTCCCACTAATCACACACCAGACACAGCCCGTGACATTGGCTGTGTCTGGGAATCACAGGGAGGAGATTGTGTTTTATGTAACATCTTCTACCTCCAGAGTGATTTTGGGTTTTCCATGGATGGTAAAACACAATCCCCGGATTGATTGGCCATCTGGGGTTGTGGCTCAGTGGAGCGAAACCTGCCACCGGGAGTGTTTAGGATCCTCGGTTCCACCCGGCGTGACAGCTAAGGAGGAGGTTCCAGTCACCCCCAATCTGGCGGCGGTGCCGTCCGAGTACCACGACCTTGCTGACATTTTCAGCAAGGATCTGGCACTCACACTGCCCCCGCACCGTCCGTACGATTGTGCCATTGATTTGATCCCGGGCGTTGAGTACCCGTCCAGCAGGCTGTACAACCTCTCACGTCCGGAGCGCGAATCAATGGAGACCTACATCCGGGACTCTTTAGCTGCCGGGTTGATCCGGAACTCCACCTCCCCGATGGGTGCTGGTTTCTTTTTTGTGGGCAAAAAAGACGGTGGACTCCGTCCATGCATTGACTACAGAGGGCTGAACGAAATCACGGTTCGCAACCGATACCCGTTACCCCTGTTGGATTCAGTGTTCACGCCCTTGCATGGAGCCCAAATCGTCACCAAACTGGATCTTAGAAATGCATATCACCTGGTTCGGATCCAGAAGGGAGACGAGTGGAAGACGGCATTTAACACCCCGTTAGGTCACTTTGAGTACCTGGTCATGCCGTTCGGCCTCACCAATGCGCCCGTGACGTTCCAAGCTTTGGTTAATGATGTCTTGTGGGACTTCCTGCATCAGTTCGTCTTTGTATACCTAGACGATATTCTCATCTTCTCCCCGGATCCTGAGACTCATGTGCAGCATGTACGAGGTCTGTCAATAAAGTATAGGTCTTTTATTTTTTTCAAAAACTATATGGATTTCATTCATATGTTTTTACGTCAGACATGCTTGAACCCTCGTGCGCATGCGTGAGTTTTTCCACGCCTGTCGGTGACGTCATTCGCCTGTGAGCACTCCTTGTGGGAGGAGTTGTCCAGCCCCTCGTCGGAATTCCTTTGTCTGAGAAGTTGCTGAGAGACTGGCGCTTTGTTTGATCAAAATTTTTTCTAAACCTGTGAGACACATCGAAGTGGACACGGTTCGAAAAATTAAGCTGGTTTTCGGTGAAAATTTTAACGGCTGATGAGAGATTTTGAGGTGATACTGTCGCTTTAAGGACTTCCCACGGAGCAAGACGTCGTGCAGCACTCCCAGGCGCCGTTGTCAGCCTGTTTCAAGCTGAAAACCTCCACATTTCAGGCTCTATTGATCCAGGACGTCGTGAGAGAACAGAGAAGTTTCAGAAGAAGTCGGTTTCAGCATTTTATCCGGATATTCCACTGTTAAAGGAGATTTTTTTAATGAAAGACGTGCGGGCGGATTGCAGCGTCGGCTCGCAGCCACCGCGATGCTCCGCCACAGGAAAAACACCTCAGTTGGAAGCCTTAAGGACAAGTTGGAACATGTCCAGCTGTTACACAATTTCTCATATACTCACTCCACTGAAAGCCATCAAAAGCCGCCTGGATTTTACAAATGGTTATCAACACGGAGGTGTTTTTCCTGTGCCGCCGCACCGCGCCGGCTGCGTCCCGACGCGCGGACCCGTCCGCATGTCTTTCATTAAAAAAATCTCCTTTAACAGTGGAATATCCAGATAAAATGCTGAAACCAACTTCTTCTGAAACATCTCTGTTCTCTCACGATGTTCTGGATCAATAGAGCCTGAAATGTGGAGGTTTTCAGCTTGAAACAGGCTGACGACGGCGCCTGGGAGTGCTGCACGACGTCTCGCTCCATGGGAAGGCCTTAAAGCGACAGTATCACCTCAAAATCTCTCATCAGCCGTTAAAATTTTCACCGAAAACCAGCTTAATTTTTCGAACCGTGTCCACTTTTATGTGTCTCACAGGTTTAGAAAAATTTTGATCAAACAAAGCGCCAGTCTCTCAGCAACTTCTCAGACAAAGGAATTCCGACGAGGGGCTGGACGACTCCTCCCACAAGGAGTGCTCACAGGTGAATGACGTCACCGACAGGCATGGAAAAACTCACGCATGTGCACGAGGGTTCAAGCATGTCTGACGTAAAAATGAATGAAATCCATATAGTTTTTGAAAAAAATAAAAAGGACCTATACTTTATTGACAGCCCTCGTACGTCAGGCCCTGCAGCGGTTGTTGGAGAACCGGTTGTTTGTGAAGGGCGAGAAGTGCGAGTTCCACCACACTTCTTTCTCCTTCTTGGGGTTTATAATCTCCTCCAACTCCATCGCCCCTGATCCAGCCAAGGTTGCGGCAGTGAGAGATTGGCCCCAACCGATGAGCCGTAGGAAATTGCAGCAGTTCCTCGGCTTTGCAAATTTCTACCGGAGGTTCATAAAGGGCTATAGCCAGGTAGTTAGCCCCCTAACGGCCCTAACCTCCACTAAAGTCCCCTTCACCTGGTTGGATCGGTGCGAAGCCGCGTTTAGGGAGTTGAAATGCCGGTTCTCAACTGCTCCAGTTCTGGTGCAGCCCGATCCCAATCGCCAGTTTATAGTTGAAGTGGACGTCTCTGACTCAGGGATAGGAGCTGTGCTGTCCCAGGGCGGGGAGTCCGATAAGGTCCTCCATCCTTGTGCCTATTATTCCCGCAGGTTGACCCCGGCCGAAAGGAACTATGACGTCGGCAATCGGGAACTTCTGGCGGTGAAGGAGGCCCTTGAGGAGTGGAGACACCTGTTGGAGGGAGCTGCGGAACCTTTTACGGTTTTCACAGACCATCGGAACCTGGAGTACATCCGGACCGCTAAGCGTCTGAACCCCAGGCAAGCCCATTGGTCATTGTTCTTCGGTCGGTTTGACTTCCAAATCACGTATCGCCCCTGGACCAAAAACCAACGGTCCGATGCACTGTCCCGGGTTCATGAAGAGGAGGTCAGGCCAGAGCTGTTGGATCCATCAGACACCATCATCCCGGGTCAACCAAGAACTGGAACAGGCCCTCCGGTGTGTAACCTCCGCGCACCCGATGGCCTGGAGTAACCATTTGGCCTGGATCGAGTACGCAGACAACAGTCAGGTATCATCAGCGACTGGCCTCTCCCCGTTCGAGGTGTGTTTGGGGTACCAGCCCCCATTGTTCCCAGTCGTGGAGGGAGAGGTCGGGGCCCCCTCGGTCCAGGCCCATATCAGAAAGTGCCGTCGGGTGTGGCGCACTGCCCGCTCTGCCCTGTTTAAAGCCCGGACGAGGGCTAAGGACCATGCAGACCGCCGGCGTACCCAGCCCCTGCATACCAGCCTGGGCAGGAGGTGTGGCTCCACCAGGGACATCCCGTTACAGGTTGAGTCGCAGAAACTCAAGGACTGCTATATCGGACACTTTACCATCATCAAGGTCCTCAGCCCTGCCGCGGTGAAGCTAAGGCTGCCAGCTTCACTGCGGATACATCCTGTTTTTCATGTTTCCCGGATCAAGCCTCACCACACCTCATCCCTCTGCGCCCCCGGACCGGCGCTGCCTCCTGCCCCGATCATCGACGGGGAGCCCGCGTGAACAGTACGCCGGCTCCTGGACGTCCGTCGAAAGGGCCGGGGGTTCCAGTATCTGGTGGACTGGGAGGGTTACATAAATACATACATACAAGAAGGGGACACAAAAATGCCATATTTTGTGGTATAAGACATGTTCCAGCATATGAGCTGTGCAACATTAGGTGTAGGAGGAATGATGGAGCAATGCGGGGGGGCACCATAGGAGTGCATCAGCCAGACAATGTCAGAAGCTAAGGTTGAAGACACACCAAGTGAGCTTGATATTTGACCTTTTGACCCCAAGCAGCCTATTGAGCTTGGGGTTAAAAGGTCAAAGGTCAAGCTCACTGGAGCATACTTTGCAGGAATCCTATGAGGGCAGTAATGTCTTTTATAAATGTGCAGTTGCCACCAGATTTGGTATGTGCATCACCTCAAGAAGCCCACTGGTTTTAGAGAGAAAAGATCAAAGGTCAAAATCACTGAACAGTACTTTGTAAAAGCCTTCTGCAGAAAAGCATCACTTGTCAATGGTAAGCTCATTATCACTTTCCCAGGGTGCTGCGTGTTATTGCAGACTGCACATTTTAAGAGGCTATTCAGAGTCATTCTGTGAAGGATATGGAATGTGGTGTTAGAAGTGCACAAGGTAAACACAGCAACATTCAAAAGGGCATCACATCCAAATGGTATCACCTGTGTATGTTGCAGAATTTGGCACACGTACGATATTTGTAACGGCCTGTCTCTCAAGCTGACCTCTGTGACCTCTTAGTTCTGCTCACCCCCCCGGTGCTCCGTCACCTGACCTTTCCCATGAGGCTGCACTGAAATCGTAGCAAAACAGGAAGAACATTGCCTCTGACATCAGGCGTTATGAGTGGCCTCTTGGGAAATGTAGTGCTGGCAATCCAACGTGGGGTATGAGTCACCATCTGTCTCCTTCACTCAGTCATTACACAAGCAGCGTGCGTGCCCGTTTGGATATGCTTCGATTTCAGTATAAATTGTGTTTTGTTGGTCCAAACGCTTCCTTACACTTTGAAGAATGGTTGTGATGACAACTTGACCTTGTGTGCCGCTCGGAGAGTCCATCTCTCTGTCAGACATCAGCTGTCAGTCTTACGTTCGAGGAGCGTGAGCAGGTGATGTCGAATGTGTCTGGGAAGTCTGGTGCTGATAGCTGCGGACTGTCACCAAACACACACACACACACACACAAAGGGTACACTCAGGGTAGACTACGAATTTTGCACAAATGCACACACACACCAAGTGTGAGACCACCCCACTGTGTCTGTTCGCGGCCGCGTGTTTGAGTATTCCAGGCGACGCTCCCAGCCTCTATTGACATTCCTGTCTCATTGCTTGCTCCATTGTGCATTCTGTGAGAGCTAAGCCCCCCTCCAACCCCCCTTCTCTACAGCATTATTATCCTCAGTCACACTCAGCTTTGAAGAATAGCAAGGCGATGCATACATCACAACAGACACCGGAACACGTGCACACATACACAAAACATCCAGTACTGTACACAGACAGGAATAGCTTCCCTGACACAACTTTGATTCAACACACGTTTCACCCTTCGATACACTCAATTTGTTTTTGATGCCATCTGGACTAAAAGAGCACTAATGAGAGTGCTTACTTCTTCTGGGGTCTGACAGCTGATAAGGCAAGCGAGTGCCATTTCATGAAACACGCTACCATCTGACCATCTGCGCTGGCCGCACTACCAATAACAAAATAAATTAAAGAATTGTCAAAGATACAAAGACAGAAATGTTGCAGCTAAGTATCCATATGTACATAGAGTCCAGTAGCTGCATCAATTGATGGCTAAGAAAGAACATTCAAATATCGGGGATCACAGAGGGTGCCCAAGGTTTTGCCTGTTCTGAGGTTATCATGCTGATGTCACACTGCCTTCACTCGGAAGCATTTGCATAAAATAGACCTTGTTTCTTTTGGCCCTGGTTAGATGGTGGCATAGCAACCACTTATGTGTTGTCGCTGTGAAACACCCACTCTTACTGAAAATGAATGGCAGCTCATCGCTTTGCCTCTGTCTCTTGTAGCGGGTAAAAATTACTTTGATAAAAATGCTGTTTTTACCCAATAGACAGGTTGCATACCTGCCATATTGGATTTTGGTGGTGCACATGATTGTGGAAAATGTGTGCTTACCTCTCTGTCAGATTCTTTTTCTTGCCTTTTAAACTTCCAGTTTTGCACGTTAACCATCTTTTAGTTCTGCTGCTGTTGCTGCCTTGAATGTGAGTTAATAACAGCTCCAAGTACATCTTCTGGGTCCAAATTATTTTTTTAAGTATCACATCTCTCTGTTTACATCTGTGGACTTGTTGCTGTAGGCATACAGACTATCCCATGATGCATTGTGCAAGGGCTGCTTCTGGGTATGCGCACTGACACATGCAATCCCCAACTTCAACTACAATTTCTGGAGTCTTATTTTGTAAAATATACTACTACTAATAATAATAATAACTATTGATTCCTTGATATTTGGCCCACTGCTTCGCCTTAATGACTGCAAGTGCATATTAGTTGTATTTATTTATTTATTATGTCCATCACGCACGTAATAAAATCACTGGCATTTATTTATTTGTCTGTCTGTCTGTCTATTAGCAGGATTACATCAAAACTACTGCATGGATTTAGACAAATTTTCACTACACATAGATATTAGCCAATGGAAGTCTCCAATAAATTTTAGAGGTGATCCGGATCCTGATTCTGGATCAAGATTTCACTTTATATAGACTTTGAAGGATTATGTCAAAACTACTTCATGGATTCTCACCAAATTTGCACCACAGATAGATATTAGGGCATGGAAGACTCCACTGAATTTGGAGGTGATCTGGATTGGCAGCTGTCATAAATCTCAGATTTCTCTTGTTTTATTTAATATTTTATTTTTTTATCTGGATCAGACTGTAACATGTTAAGCACAATCCAGGACCTTTTCTCAGGGAAAAACACAGGTAAGTAAAAAAACTGTTCTGTAATTAAGAACTGCACAAGTACAGTCGGTGGCACACGGCAAACAGACCTGTTGGGAATTAACCTCAGTGGTCAGTCCAGAAAACAAGCAGGGGTTCAATAACAAGGAGGTAGTCTGATCAGGGACCAGTGTCCAGAGGGGCAGGCAAAAACTCGAAGTCCAGTAGGCAAAAGAAGGGTTCGGTAACCAGGGAGTACAGCAACACACAGAGCATGGGAAAGCTTGGCGTATATATGGGGAGCACAGGAGGAGAGGAAGGTTAAACTGACAGAGACAAAATTACATTGAGGAGACACACCTAGGGAGACACAGGAAGAAAGCCATGATAGAGCTCAGGAGATGAGGGATGTCAAAATAACACAGGATGTTCAGTAGACGGGACAGACGTTGTGACACAGACCAGAATCCTCAGAGCTGTTCAGTTCAACTCCATCCTCTTTCTCACATCTCTACTGGATGGATCTCCTCCAAATTTAGCACCAAGCTTCAAATCGACCTAAGCAAATTTATCCCAGTAATGTTTAAAATTAAAGACAGTCATGCTTCATATTCATGATTCATGCATGCATGTATCACACATCATTAAGACGTGATGTACTGTTACAGACCAAATTATTTATTTAGAGGATACCAGTAACTTTATCATCTAACTGACATGTCAAAATGTCAAGAAGTCATGAATTGAATCTTTGATTCGGAGTTGAAGAAGCAGCTTTGCCTGAAAAGTGTGAAGACAAAAAACTGCCTTTGCATGTGTGGCCAGATTCTTGTTCCTGATCCTTGTGCCTGTTTCAAAATGCTTCACATACAATAGAAACATGAGCAGTAAGCACAGACCATATCAGATTTGCCTATGACTTATGACCTTGTTTTAATAATAATGCCCCATCAGTTTGCTCATCCTGAACTCGGCGCTGAATTAAAGGTGTCCAAAATTATTATTATTATATTATTATTTTGTTGTTGTTGTTGACGCTAGATGTCACACCACCTCTATATCCAGGATGAAAACAAAGGTTTCCCTTCTCAACCATCTTTCCCCAATCCAATCCTCCCCATTAGGAAGAAGGAACGGCAGTTGGAGCCTTTTAACAGGTCAAACACTATATCTCACTTTTACAATGACATCATGATACATATCTATATACATAACCTTTGATATGATTTAGGAATGATCCTTTTTTTTATAATTTGGTTTGATGGGATTCCATTTGGTGCAACCTGATATAATTCTTTATTAATTTTTTCATGACGAATTACAATAAGCCAAAAGTGCCATCGCTTACCTTCAAATACATATGGCACTAAAAAAAACCAGGGGCCTCCAGGGTTTTGGCATTGCCTCTATTTGCCTTTTGTTCACCACTGGGGGCAGCACCATATACGGTAGCAGAAAGTGCAGCGAAGAAGAAGACTGGGAGAAAAGGCAGGTGTGGTTAGAATAGCATAAATAGCTTAGCAGCTCTCCCATTCTGAACCAGAATAAAAGTTTTAACAAATTGTCACCCAAACATATAGTTGAGACATTTTATTTGTTGTATCAGACATGTTGATTTGGGATTTACCTTGCAAACACTCCTGTATCCAGTCTCAAGAGTGTCACGCTCCAACCTTTGAACATTTACGAGAGTTTTGAAGATGTGGAAGTACCAGGGAAACAAGCTTAATTAAGCCAATTTATAACTTTAAAATTGAAGCCATCGAACGTTTCATAGTACAATGAATTGAGTCAGGGGTCCACGTAGTTGTATCTAATACTTTCATATTTTTGGCTCTTATCTGCTAATTGATGCAGCGCTACATTCTGTATAGGAAAATCCACGCACGTGGATTGTGGTCAGACTTGTTCAGAGGCATTTTTAGCCTCTAAGGATGTATTTCTGAAAGTTGATACTGTCTGCTATCTTGAAAAAAATTCAACATGTTGCAGTAAGCAGTGATATCTTTATAAACAGGCGATAGGCAACAATTTTAGAGGTTGGGACTCATACAGACTAAAAGTGCACATGTGTGAAATATTGTAAATGCACAGCCAGACCAGGAACATAAATGGGGTACAGAAAAGCTCAGAGCACAGAGGGAGTGCTGCTTCATTCTCTCATCAGGCCACTATTAAACCGCTTAATATTGACAGGACTGAGCGGAGGTGAGGCACAGACAGAGGCTGGACACAAATGCAGGCTCACAACAGCACGTATGCATAAAGGATGGTTTTATTCAGGCCTGGGTTCAGTAACAGGAAGGCAGTCCGCGGAGCAAAAGTACCGGGCAGGGACAAGACAGAGGACGTGGTCAAAAACAAGCAGGGTCAGTACACGAGCGAACAGAGTTGTCAGGGCTGAGGCAAAAAGCAGGATCCGGTACACAGAGCTGAGTCAAAACAACACGGCTTGGCAAAACAGGACTGAAACAAAGTGCTGGTGAGTGAATGAATCAACAAACGAGCAGGGAGGAAGTGAACTGAAGCAGTTAAATAAGAACAGTGTTAATAAGATAATGAGGTGCACGTGGAGGAGGAAGGGCCTGGAAGGGGGCGTGGTCAGGTGACAACTAAGAGGCAAAAGAGATGCAGACAGGCGGTGACAAAGGGGCAAGTAAATGACAGATGAATGGGGCGTGGCCAACAGTGATGACAAAGTGCAGGTGCGGGACATGAGAATGCAGTGATCAGAAAGAGACTGTGATAACAATGAAACTGGACATGACAACTTAGAGACCTGAGAGAAGTGCAGACAAAGAGAGAATGACAGGCAGGTGCAACGTGAGCGGTGAAGAGATTACAGACATGACAACTAAAGATCATACAAAGAAAAACATGAACAGGAATCTAAACTTGAACAGGGCTGAAAAGCATACCAGAACTTGATAAACAGAATCATGGGACATAACACACTGTGACAAAACCAAGTGGAACAGACAGACAAAACTATAAGAAAAACAAAACCTGGCTAACAGTACTACACAACAGAAATGAGAACAGCAAAAACAATAGGCAAACAATAACTAAATGATGAACCATGAAAAATACTGATAGAACAAAACTAGAACGGAACTGGAACATGGCAGAAGAATAAAAGTAACAAAGAAAAAAGTGACAAAGCAAAAACAGAACATAGAATAAACATGATGAAAAGGCAATTCCTAAAACAAGGCTGGGGCAAAAGGAGCAGAACCCAAATAAAGAGGAAAATAAGGACTGAAGCCTGGAACTGGGTGGGGTATGCAAATATCAAGATAGCAAATAGTTGTTGGCTGCTATATAATGAGTAAAATGTCATTTAAAGCACCTTTAAACTCTTGTCTCAGTGCTAAAAACACTGTAAGAGAACAGGTGCACACATACTGTTTATACTCTTGTTACACTTAAACACACATAGTTGTTTATCTTAAAGATCAGTAAAACACATCAAGTGAAGCTACATAAGGAAATAAATAAATAAATATATGAATAGAGAAAATATGGCTTGAAAATGATTTGTGTTATGCATACATTTGCACACTTGTCCGAAAGCGCTGCAGCTCCTGCCGATCATGACTGCCTGTTATGTTGGTTTGTTTTGCTGGAGAAAAAACACTGATATGTGCTACTGTAGCTGACATTTTCATACAGCTCTAGAAATAAATTCATACAGGACAATTAAAAAACAAAATTTGAATGGGCACATTTTCAGCAGCATTAGTTCCTACGGTGGAAATAAACTTCAATTTGAGCACACGGCTGCTCTAATCTGGTGCACGGCGTTCATCTCAGCACCTGTCAGAAGGCTGTTGACTCAAGCTTCAAGGAGGAGACACACATGTTGTTTTGAGTCCTTTCTCATTTAACGCCAACTTCAGCATGAGCTTTCCTCGCTCCGGCAGCGTGAAAGAATAATGTGTAAATCGAGGGGGAAATGCTTTTTGACAAGGTTTCAGCACGACTTTTTAAGTCTGCTTCATCAAGGGGCCTCCGTATAAGATACTTTACTTCCAAAGATGCACTTATTCAAGTCTATTAGCTGCTGTTTTCGTGACTGAGGTAACCGTACTGAGGCACCTTTTGTGCATCTATATCGCCTGGAGAGAGGGATGGGCCAGGAGATAACCAATTTCAACTCTTTGACCCTGGAGGACAGGATAGATGAGAACTAAAGGACAGTGGAAAACGGTGAAGGTAGAAAGCTGCAGAAAACAAGATAGGTGAAAAAGTAGACAGAAGACAGGTTGTAAGTCAGCAAGTAGATGTGCAGAAATGCAGGAACAGGGTGATGAAACAGTCGGTTCAAGGTGCCAGCTGGAATATAATCAGCTGTTGTCATTGAAGACACAATGACACAGTATAATAAATGCAAGCAAACAGACGAGCAGAACAAACCATTTTTTAAGAGGATAAAATTCTGTGTACCATTGTTTGTGCTGGACTTGCAAGGTGGGTGTTTTTTTTTAACAAATCTTAGAACAATGTCGGGTTTGTTAAAGGGGACATGTGGTGTCCCTCAAGGGTCAGTTCTTGGGCCACTTTTGTTTAATTCATTTATAAATGGTGTTGTGAGAGTTGCCATTTTTTTAGGCTGATGATTTAGCAACTTATGCTTTGGATATACATCTGAAAAAAACCATGACGTTGCTCCAGTTGGGATTTGACCAGCTGCTGTCTTAGTTTAGTGAACTAATCTTACTAAAGTAAGTCCCTTAGCTGCTCCCTTGTTTGGACTCGACGGTCACCCCAGCAAATCCAAGGTAGATCTGCATGTTGAATTGGTTTTACGCCGGATGCCCCTTCCTGACGCAACTCCACATTTCATGGAGAAATGTGGCAGGGGTGGGATTGAACCCGGAACCTTCTGCACTGAAACCAAGCACATAATCACTGGCCACCACCCCTGCTGTGTGAACTTAATCTCACTGTACATACTAAATTACAAAATTGTTGTTTTCATGTGAACCCATATAAAGTGTTTACTGTTTTAACCTCTGGGGCCAGTGCCGCCATATACGATGGCTAAGACCAAGCTTTACTTTGAATGATATGAGATAGAAACTTTTTTTTTTTTTTTTTGCTGAAAAGTTAACTCCGGAATTAGGTCACCATCACATGGTTTTCTATAATCCAATCGTAGGGCAGATTTACCTCACGGGAAAAGCCAAAGATCGTTTTCAGGAGTGATGTGTTACTAGTTGGCCCATTTGAATAGCCCCCTGGGTGCTCCAATGAGTACATACTATTAGTACATACTCATTGTGCCCTGCGCCATTACGCACAGCGATCAGTGAAAGCAGGAGCATACAGAGAGCCTCTGATGACAATCTCACGTGCGCAAACAAAGAGTGTGTAACTATCAGGATTGCTCCACTAGTTGCATGTGAATGTTACTGGATAACTCTGTTGCTTTCTCTGCGTAAAGCACTATTTACCATATCAATGGACAACAAAACGCATAGACCATTTTGTATATATTGTTCAAAATGTGCATTTGTGTTTATTGTTTGAACCTTTTTGTTGTTCAGTCTTTCACACAAGACCTCAAATTACCTTTATAAAGTGTCAAAACAGTTGTTTATTATAGTTTGCTGTGTGTTTTGAATAAATGTGTGGGGAAAGTTATTTTTTGCTTTATTTTTTCCTTGCCTATTTTTGATTGTAAACCTTTATTACACTTATAAAACACAACAAAAACATATATATTCTGAAAGCACAGGTTGTCCTGAAAAAAAGAGACATAAAACTTGATTGTGGGATGCAGGGAGAGCTGTTAACAGCATAATAAAACATTTATTCCAGGCGAGTGAACTGTCCAAAAATGCCCTCGGACCCCAGAGGGTTAATCATGCTGACATTTTAATTGATGTGTGTCTCTCTCTTAAGCCACAAATTGACAGTTTGCTGAAGAACTAAAGACAAAACTTTTTTTTGTCTAGAAACAAATTAGATTTTCACATCAGGCTAGGAAGAATTTCGTCTCTGCAACATTTATGCCACTGATATTATTTATATGCAAGCTTCAGGTAAATGTTTCAAATCACTGGACTGTATTCATTGCAGTGCCTTAGGGTTCAGTACAGGTTGTAAGTTCTGAACTCATCACTGTGATTTATACACTCTGGTTGGCTGATGTTCCCAGACAGCTCGCAGATTAATGCACTGGCAGATTTATTTATTTATTTATTTATTTATTTATTTATTTATTTTACATAGCTGTATACTGACCAGCCGGTCTCATTTGTGTCAGCCTGATCCCGTCAGATCTCAGAAGCTAAGCAGTGCAGTACCTGGTTTGTACTTGGATGGGAGATCTCTTCAAAACACCAGCGGCTGTGTGTGTTTCTCCAGGTGAAACTGGAGTTGCATCAGGAAGGGCATCCAGTGCAAAACTGCCAAATAGCAATGCGGATCTGGTTGTATCTGCTGTGGTGACCCCGAACAATAACGGGACCAGCCAAAATGACAACAACAACATACCTGAATACTAGGAGGTCCTGGGATCACTTCCCACTTGGGCCTTTCCGTGTGGAGTTCACAGGTTCCCCCCTGTCTGTGTGGGTTTCCTCTGGGCACTACGGTTTCCTCCCACTATCAAAAACATCCTTATTTAGGATCTGCTCCTTTCTCTGCCAACTTGGCCAGGTCTCATTTGCAAATGAGAGTTCGATTGTTAGTGAAATCTAAATTTAGCGATATGTCATACACACCTTGTTCATCAGGTGGAATTTACACACAAGAAAGGTTTAAACCTTACCAACCTCCCGAGGAAGCACACTAGGAAGAATCTTAAGGAAAACCTCCCATCACGCATTTTTCTTTTTGTATGAAGCAAAAACCTCAAGCAGACCAAACTCAGTGGGTTGACCATCTGCATTGGCCATACTAACAATAACACAATATAATAAAATAAAAAGCACAATAAGGAATACTACCATGCCAGAGACAGAAATTTTGCAGCTTAGCAATAATCATATTGTGTCCAGTTATCACAGAGAAGAAGAAGATGTAGTTTAACTGCTGCAGCGGCAAACAGCAGCATGATCTCCTCAGACCTCAGAAGTGAAGCAGGGTAGATCCTGATTAGTACTTGGCTGCGAGATCACTTGGGAATGCCAGGAACTTTCTCCATATCGACCACAAGCTGCTTCAAGAATGCAACTCTGTACCAGATCCACTGTGTTGATCCTGGCCAGCTAATAGACAAAGTAAATAATTAAAATAAAAGGTATATAGTAATTTTCTAGAAAGAAGGGTTAAATCATACAAGTACTCACTCCACTTGTTTTGTCATTGTGTACTGCAAACTGATTCCATCTTGCACGATGTGTGACCAGGATACCAATGATCCGGATGTGCAACCAGTGAGAGTCCCAGCTAAAGACAAAGCTGCTACAGGTTCTTTTGTTTTGTTTTGTTTTGTTTTTGTCATCAATAGAGATCAATAGAGGCATTCTTGCTCAGGGAGGTTATCAGTTCTCACATCAGCTTGTGCAAAAGATAAATTTGTTGCTTTCATCTCAGATTCTAGATTTAAACAAAAAAATTGTCTGATTGACTGAAAATCTTCATTGAAACCCATGAGACAATGGCTCTTTTCTGTCTGGGGTAGTGTTTAACTAAGATCCAAGCTACTGTGATTTCCTGGACTCAGCCATTAGAAGTGTGTCCTGTCTTTGGTGAAAGTGTTTAACTTGTGGAAATAGGCACTTATCTCTGAAGTGACATTCATATCTCTAGGTCCTCCAGACAGAGAGATGAATTGGAGAATTTTAAGGATGGCTGCTGGACAGTCGTGGGTGGCTTTGCTGATATCTTTGCAGGAGAATGTAGGGCCAAGTCTTTAGCGTCCTGGGCCTGTATCTCCAAAGCAACTCAAAGTCCTCTCAAAGAGCTCCTAACTTAGCCTAAAATTTCCTGGCGATGAATCTTAGTCTAAGAGTGAGCCAGGAGGTGTCTGAGAGCAAGTCTGAGCAAGGAGTGGACAGAAACTCCTATCTTTGTGAGGAGGCGTGGTTGACCACATTGCTAGGTATGATGCAGTCCTTTAAGAGCTGTGATTGGTTGTCATGGAAAGGGGAGGAGACATAAAAACAAATGCGCTCCACCCTCCTAGTCATGAATGGACAGTTATGTGTTATATGTTATGATGATGAAACCTGTCAAAATTAAATGAATTGTTACACAGCTTGAAAATGTTTGAACAAACATCATTCACATGCGAATATATATATATATATATATATATATATAGTGTGCGTGAGTTAATTTAGTACATTCATTGTGAAAACATTTATTTCCATTGTGGTCCATTTAAAACAGAAGTAATAAAGTAATATTAAAACACAATAACAATATTAATAATAATAATAAATAATGATAATATTAACAGTGTATATGACAACAAGAACCTAAACAATTTATGAATACATTAACACAGTAAATTAACAGAAAATAATTACAAGCCAGTAGCATGTTACTGACTCACTGTCATCGTACATACAGAGAAGAGAAGATCTCTACTTCCTCTGTCTTTTCTACCATCTCCTCTCCTTAAGACACTCTTAGGCTTGTTAACCATCCTCCTTCCTACTCTTACCAGTTTGGCACCTTAGGAGCTCTCTTAAGACCTAAGGTGCTTTTCGGACAACTTTCATTTTACCAAGGGAAAATTCTAAGAAATCTCTAAGAATTAAAGGAATTCTAAGATTTTCTTAGAATAATGTCATAGTAATGCCGAGGAGCTATTTTTAGTGTTAGGCTGCTTTGTGGATATGGGCCCTGTTGTTTTCTGTCTTAATGTATGGTTGGTCAAACTTCGATACTAACCACTGATCTAAGATTATGACTAGATGTCTTTGGTATTCAGTCTTTTGGGGGGATCCTCTAGTATTTTGGGAAGAATCAGATGAGGAGTATCAGTTGCATTGTGAGAGAACATTAGCTTTTACATTTTGCCCATTCTCTTGGCACAACCCAGCATGCACAGCCTTTCAAATTTCACTAAACTAACAAAATTTAGTTTGTACTACTATTAAAGGATTATAATGTGTTTGTTTTTGAAACGTTGCAAAATTACAGCTCATTTTAATGAAGAGAACATATTCACCTTGGGGGGAATTCCATAACAAATAGTTTATTTTTCCTTTTAACGCTGTCTTCAGGGGGAAGTGTGCGTGCACATGCATGAGGTTTTGAAATTGCCAAAAGACACCTTAACCTCGCGTGATACGCATACATGAGGGTGTGCCCGCTGACATCTGTAAGATTTCTTCTAAATCACTTGAGAGGTGTTATCTGGGTTCACAAAGTGTTTTTACATCCCCAATTCCAATGAAGTTGGGCCGTTGTGTAAAATGTAAATAAAAACAGAATACAATGATTTGCAAATCGTCTTCAACCTATATTCAGTTGAATACACTACAAAGACAAGATATTAATGTTCAACCTGATAAACGTTATTGTTTTTGTGCAAATATTTGCTCATTTTGAAACAACATCCCAACTTCATTGGAATTGGGGTTGTAGATTTAGAAGTGTTTATTTATTACTAACTTTTACAAAATATATGAGAAACATATTAGATTTATACAGAAATAAACTGTTTCTGAGTGTGTTCCACCTTCTTGGATTATTTTGTTCAAGCGAGCAGCCATGTGATGTCACTGTGTGTCTCCACTCTGATTGGCTGTCACCATGTGCTTCCCAGCATCCCTCGTGCAAGTCAGGGGAAGGTCTCACGTGATATATGACCTCGCTATGGTTGCTGTCATAGACTGTATTACTCACTACCGGATGTGGTTCAAGGCTGTCTTTTCTTTTGAGGTTTTTTTTTTTTTCCATTCAGGGGAAGTATTTATTAATTTTTGTTTTCCAGACAATGCAAATTTTGACCATATAATGAATCCTCTAGTGGATGCAAAGAATTTTTTTTATAACTTAAATTTTAAAAAAAACACAGGCTGTACACTTTCACCTCTAAGTGGAGGAGATGAGAAGTAATTAAAAAAATAGTTGCATCTGACTGTTTGGTGTTACGGTGAGTGACAGTCATGGGTCCGAATCCCATTAATGAGGCCAACAGCAGTTTGGTAGAAGCTCTTCTTATGCCAAAAGGTTTTGGTCCTGATGGACTACACCTTCCTTGCCAGAGACATTCAAAGAGTGTAAAATAAGACTTTTCAGCTGAACAACAGCTCTGACAGCAGACTACTACAAAACTATTAATTAGTCTTCATGCTTGAAGTGTTTACTCTTGTGAACGTGATGCATGAAATACTTCCTCTAAAGTATAAATACTGTATTTGCCAATCTTGTCTAAGATTATTTTGACAGCAGCTAAAAGATATTATTCAGTCTTTCAATTCTCGCACAATTCCATGTGGATGGTTGAAAATGGACAGAAAGATGTTCTCTATAAAACTTTTGACTTTTTTTAGGAGTCCAGTTACTGCAATTAATAATCCAATAATTTTGTGATGATGTAATGTTCAAAAGGAAAGTTTGGCAGCCTCAGCCAGTCTTTATGTTCTTTGATACACTTTGATTTAACACCCCTCCTGCAGCATCCTCTCTCTGTTGCTGGCTCACACTTTATAAATCGTATTTTGATAAAGCAACGCGCGCCGTCTCGAGCAGCGTGTGAAACAAGGAATTCAGCCGAGAGGGCGGGACCACATCTCACTCAAGGCCTGCCCACAGGGAAATGACGTCACCGACACGCGTGAAAAACTCACGCATGCGCACGAGGGTTCAAGCATGATTGGTGTAATCGCACGTCATTCAAATCCATATAGTTTTTAAAAAAATAAAACGGTAGATAGTTTTCTAAGAGACCTCGTATGTTGATTCTTCCAGCATGATGTTGCGGAGGATGAGCACTGCGAGAACCTTTTGGGAGTCATCCAATTCAAACTTAGACATAACTACTGATCAAATTAGGGAATGGGAATAACAATTTCTGAATGTCAGGGAGAATTCAACAGATCATTGGATTAACAGTTATTCCATGAACAATGATTTTCATTTAAACTGTTCAGAAATAGAACAAAGCACATGCCGTGTTCACTATCTTCACAATGTACATTCTGATAAGAAAAAAATGTAAAAACTAATGAAGGGAATTTAATGAAATTTGGTGGAGCTGTGGGGTATGAAGCGAGGAAGAACTCAATTTTTGTGTAAATCCCCAAACAAGGGACAGAGTCAGACTTTCATCCTTCATGCTAAACTTTGAGCCTGATTACTTTGATCTTGTGATGAAGTTCATCAAGCAGAATCAGAAATCTTGATCACAGATCAGAAAATTTACTTTTAGCCGGTCTTATCTTGGTCTCAGACATTGATGATTTGGGATTTTCTTTTTTTGTTTTTAAGATCGGTTTAGAAACACAAACAGCAGGGATATCAGTAAAGTTCCTGTGCATTGTCTAATTTACTCTACATTTAAACCTGGAAAAGAATAGTTGATTTCAGCCCTTTGTGGCTGTTTTTATGGAATGTGGATCAGTTGAGCATGTGGTTTACTTGTCTCTTTTTTTTTCCAAATGTGTCATGAGACTCTCATTGGTCCACAAGGTCTCACAAGATCTTGTCTCTGGCTTGATACACTCTGTTCTTGACCATGTCTTGGTCTTTATTCATGTAGTCTTAACTACAACATTGACAATCAAGATTAAAAGTCATTGATATGGGGAGCTGATGGTCTAGTGGTTCAGCTTTAGGCTTCAGACCAGAGGATCCTCAGTTCAAATCCCAGCCTGACCGGAAAATCCTTAAGAGCCCTTGGGCAAGGTCCTTAATCCCTGAGTTGCCCCCGGTGTGTAGTGAGCGCCATGCGTGGTAGCACCCTGACATGGGGATGTTTTAGTGTGTCTGTGTGAATGTAAGGCATAATTGTAAAGCGCTTTCATTCTCTGATGTAGATGGAAAAGCACTATATAAATGCAGTCCATTTATCATTTGATCAATTCTGGATGAAAGACTGCTGATCAAGATCAAAGGTCAAGGTCAGGATCAAAGATTAATAATCCAGATAAAAGGTGAATGTATGTGCACTACCAAGTTCCCTGCTACTTAAATCTACATTGCAGAATTTATACTAGGGTAAATTATGCACAGATAAATACATTTAGTCTTTGGTCGTCGCTGTTTGTAATGAGCAACAATGCTTTCATTCTGCATATATTATTAAAAGCCACTAATTAATGCTTCATGAGTCTTCTGCAAACATACATGTTTAATAATACATAACTGTATATCCACCATGTAACCTGTGCAATCCAGAGCATGTTCTCGAGAATCGCTCTCTACAGGTCTGGAGGAAACATCCATCCATCTTCTACCGCTTAGTCCAATTAAGGGTCGCGGGGGCTGGAGCCTATCCCAGCAGTCATAGGGCGCGAGGCGGGGTACACCCAGGACAGGACACCAGTCTGTCGCAGGGCCACAAATAGACAAACAAACACAGACACACCCACACACACCTACGGACAATTTTAAAGATGCCAATCCACCTAACCCGCATGTCTTTGGATGTGGGAGGAAACCGGAGCACCCAGACATTTACAAGGTTATTACAAAGTTGTACAAAACAGAACATAACACAACAAACGAAGATGCATTTGATGAGAAGTCCATGCAGGCACCCAGTCCACAGGCAGGTTTCATATATAGCCAATTCAAAATGTTGTGCAAAATGAAGGTCAAACATTTTGGAAACGCAACAAATACTCCAGCTCATTTAACACATCATCACCCCGAGTTGAAAGAAGCCGAAGAGCTACAGCGGTTAACTACATAAATGTAGGTAAACTTTGGCATATTTTGCCAGAGCACCTTTCTTAGCACACTGCGGCAAACTTGGGTAGATCCTGAAATTCGGAGCTCTATGTAGAATCAAATTTTGCTTCATGGTAAATGTATCAGTATAAAGATCATATCATTAAATAAGATCCACTGATGACTGATGAAGGCAAATTATCGTTTTGCATTGCAAAAAAATATGAAGCAAAATCTTTTGATGTGCAGCTGCAGAGTAGATATACAGTAGTGTTCAGAATAATAGTAGTGCTATTGTTGTGTGAGCCGCCAGAAGAGGAGGTACTGCTGGTCCACCACCAGAGGGCGCACTGCCTGAAGGCGGGCTTCAGGCACCAGAGGGCGCAGTCCCCCCCAGGAGCCAGAGCTGACAGCTGTCATCAATCATTCATCATCACCATCTTCCATAAAAACCTGGCAGTGACATCACATCCCTGCCGAGAAATCTTCTTACCCTACAGGTAACCAACTCAGCCATATCATTGCCGTATGCAAGGATAGTTCTGAACATTTTTGCAGTGGTAACCTTCTGTATACTCGCAGCTTGGAGCTGGTTGGTGAGAATTTGGAGGAGTAGGCGAATCCACTCCTAAATTCTTAGTTGTTACATTAGGCACTGCACGGATTGTGTTTCCTGCTACCTTGGAGTGGAGGACTGTGTTCACTCAGGAAAGAACTGTGAGTTGCTGATTGTTGCTGGGTGTTTCACACACCCACATAATCTGTTTGTGCTTCCTGCCAGCAGTACCCGATCCGACAGCTGGAGGCAGTGGCCACCTGGGGACTCAGGACTTGGCGGCTCCGGTGTGTTGCAGGTCTCCGCTGGCAGTGGAAATCATGTGGGGGCCGACTCTTCTCTGGACAGGCGTCTCCTATCCTCGAGCCTGCCCACACGTCACCTATTGTTTAATTGACTGTTTCCTAAAGTGGTATCTGTATTTCGTTGTGCACATTTTCACAACATTAAATTGTTATCTTTTGGCATTTTCATTGTCCGTTCATTCACGCCCCCTGTTGTGGGTCCGTGTCACTACACCTTCCCAACAGGATTTCTCGGCCATTCGTTATGGACCCCGAGGGGCGTCAACCATCGAGTGAACCACCAATGGAAACGCAAGGTGCACAGGCGCCAGCAGGAGGCATATTAGGTGAGCTGCAGCAAATCCTAACCGCCTTCACTGCTCGGTTGGACTTGGTAACCGAGCAGAACGTTATACTCAATCGGAGGATGGAGGCTCTCACCGCCCAGGTGGAGGCGCACGTGCAGGGTGCTGCTGCAGCACCTCCTCCTGCTGACCAAGTGCCGAATACAGACATTCCAGTGGTCGTTCAATGAACCCCCCCCCTCCCTCTGTCCCCTGAAGCATACACAAGCCCTTTGGAGCCGTACGGAGTTGTGTCGAGACGTGTGCTGACTTCCTGATGCAGTGCTCGCTCGTCTTTACGCAGCGTCCCATCATGTACGCGTCAGACGCCAGCCGGTGGCTTATGTGATAAATTTGCTTCGAGGAGAGGCACGAGCCTGGGCTACGACGCTCTAGGCATAATTCACGGCTCCTAATGACATATACTGGGTTTGTGAGGGAGTTCAAACAGGTTTTTGATCACCCCAATAGAGGCGAGACCTCTTCGAACGTGCTGCTGTCAATGAGACAGGGGCGTCGGAGTGCAGCCAAGTATGCAGTCGACTTCCGCATCACGGCAGCGAGGTCCAGCTGGAATACTGTTGCACTCCGCGTCGCCTTCATAAACGGACTGTCTTCGGTCCTGAAGGAGCATCTGCTGGCTAAGGACGAGCCGCGGGATTTTGATGGGCTTATCGACCTGGTCATACGGTTAGACAACCGATTAGAAGAACATTGCCGGGAGCGGGGGCGAAGGGCATGGGCGGGCACGAGCCGTCCCTCTTCCTTCCGGGTCTGAAAGGGTGCCACCGTCCCCACGCTCCACAGCCAGAGAAATCCGTGTGGCAACACTTCCCCCTGTTGACGAAGCTATGGACACGAGCAGGGCCAAAGTTAAATCAAATAACAGACAACGGAGGCTGGCCCGTGGGGAGTGTTTCTTCTGTGGCTCAAGTGAGCACATACAAAAGAACTGCCCCAAGCGGTTAAACTACGACGCCCCGCCCTTAGAGACTGGGTTAAGGGTGGGCCATCACACTCACACAGGGAAACCCCGTAAATCTGCACACATCCCAGTCACGATCCTGAGTGGGGATCTAACCCTTCCCGCCCCAGCACTGGTGGACACAGGGTCAGAAGGGAATCTGCTGCACAGCAGATGGGCAAGGGAGGTTGGGCTCCCTCTAGTGGCCCTACCTTCACCATTAAAGTACGGGCACTAGATGGCACCCTTCTCCCACTAATCACACACCAGACACAGCCCGTGACATTGGCTGTGTCTGGGAATCACAGGGAGGAGATTGTGTTTTATGTAACATCTTCTACCTCCAGAGTGATTTTGGGTTTTCCATGGATGGTAAAACACAATCCCCGGATTGATTGGCCATCTGGGGTTGTGGCTCAGTGGAGCGAAACCTGCCACCGGGAGTGTTTAGGATCCTCGGTTTCCACCCGGCGTGACAGCTAAGGAGGAGGTTCCAGTCACCCCCAATCTGGCGGCGGTGCCGTCCGAGTACCACGACCTTGCTGACATTTTCAGCAAGGATCTGGCACTCACACTGCCCCCGCACCGTCCGTACGATTGTGCCATTGATTTGATCCCGGGCGTTGAGTACCCGTCAGCAGGCTGTACAACCTCTCACGTCCGGAGCGCGAATCAATGGAGACCTACATCCGGGACTCTTTAGCTGCCGGGTTGATCCGGAACTCCACCTCCCCGATGGGTGCTGGTTTCTTTTTTGTGGGCAAAAAAAGACGGTGGACTCCGTCCATGCATTGACTACAGAGGGCTGAACGAAATCACGGTTCGCAACCGATACCCGTTACCCCTGTTGGATTCAGTGTTCACGCCCTTGCATGGAGCCCAAATCGTCACCAAACTGGATCTTAGAAATGCATATCACCTGGTTCGGATCCAGAAGGGAGACGAGTGGAAGACGGCATTTAACACCCCGTTAGGTCACTTTGAGTACCTGGTCATGCCGTTCGGCCTCACCAATGCGCCCGTGACGTTCCAAGCTTTGGTTAATGATGTCTTGTGGGACTTCCTGCATCAGTTCGTCTTTGTATACCTAGACGATATTCTCATCTTCTCCCCGGATCCTGAGACTCATGTGCAGCATGTACGAGGTCTGTCAATAAAGTATAGGTCTTTATTTTTTCAAAAACTATATGGATTTCATTCATATGTTTTTACGTCAGACATGCTTGAACCCTCGTGCGCATGCGTGAGTTTTTCCACGCCTGTCGGTGACGTCATTCGCCTGTGAGCACTCCTTGTGGGAGGAGTTGTCCAGCCCCTCGTCGGAATTCCTTTGTCTGAGAAGTTGCTGAGAGACTGGCGCTTTGTTTGATCAAAATTTTTTCTAAACCTGTGAGACACATCGAAGTGGACACGGTTCGAAAAATTAAGCTGGTTTTCGGTGAAAATTTTAACGGCTGATGAGAGATTTTGAGGTGATACTGTCGCTTTAAGGACTTCCCACGGAGCAAGACGTCGTGCAGCACTCCCAGGCGCCGTTGTCAGCCTGTTTCAAGCTGAAAACCTCCACATTTCAGGCTCTATTGATCCAGGACGTCGTGAGAGAACAGAGAAGTTTCAGAAGAAGTCGGTTTCAGCATTTTATCCGGATATTCCACTGTTAAAGGAGATTTTTTTAATGAAAGACGTGCGGGCGGATTGCAGCGTCGGCTCGCAGCCACCGCGATGCTCCGCCACAGGAAAAACACCTCAGTTGGAAGCCTTAAGGACAAGTTGGAACATGTCCAGCTGTTACACAATTTCTCATATACTCACTCCACTGAAAGCCATCAAAAGCCGCCTGGATTTTACAAATGGTTATCAACACGGAGGTGTTTTTCCTGTGCCGCCGCACCGCGCCGGCTGCGTCCCGACGCGCGGACCCGTCCGCATGTCTTTCATTAAAAAAATCTCCTTTAACAGTGGAATATCCAGATAAAATGCTGAAACCAACTTCTTCTGAAACATCTCTGTTCTCTCACGATGTTCTGGATCAATAGAGCCTGAAATGTGGAGGTTTTCAGCTTGAAACAGGCTGACGACGGCGCCTGGGAGTGCTGCACGACGTCTCGCTCCATGGGAAGGCCTTAAAGCGACAGTATCACCTCAAAATCTCTCATCAGCCGTTAAAATTTTCACCGAAAACCAGCTTAATTTTTCGAACCGTGTCCACTTTTATGTGTCTCACAGGTTTAGAAAAATTTTGATCAAACAAAGCGCCAGTCTCTCAGCAACTTCTCAGACAAAGGAATTCCGACGAGGGGCTGGACGACTCCTCCCACAAGGAGTGCTCACAGGTGAATGACGTCACCGACAGGCATGGAAAAACTCACGCATGTGCACGAGGGTTCAAGCATGTCTGACGTAAAAATGAATGAAATCCATATAGTTTTTGAAAAAAATAAAAAGGACCTATACTTTATTGACAGCCCTCGTACGTCAGGCCCTGCAGCGGTTGTTGGAGAACCGGTTGTTTGTGAAGGGCGAGAAGTGCGAGTTCCACCACACTTCTTTCTCCTTCTTGGGGTTTATAATCTCCTCCAACTCCATCGCCCCTGATCCAGCCAAGGTTGCGGCAGTGAGAGATTGGCCCCAACCGATGAGCCGTAGGAAATTGCAGCAGTTCCTCGGCTTTGCAAATTTCTACCGGAGGTTCATAAAGGGCTATAGCCAGGTAGTTAGCCCCCTAACGGCCCTAACCTCCACTAAAGTCCCCTTCACCTGGTTGGATCGGTGCGAAGCCGCGTTTAGGGAGTTGAAATGCCGGTTCTCAACTGCTCCAGTTCTGGTGCAGCCCGATCCCAATCGCCAGTTTATAGTTGAAGTGGACGTCTCTGACTCAGGGATAGGAGCTGTGCTGTCCCAGGGCGGGGAGTCCGATAAGGTCCTCCATCCTTGTGCCTATTATTCCCGCAGGTTGACCCCGGCCGAAAGGAACTATGACGTCGGCAATCGGGAACTTCTGGCGGTGAAGGAGGCCCTTGAGGAGTGGAGACACCTGTTGGAGGGAGCTGCGGAACCTTTTACGGTTTTCACAGACCATCGGAACCTGGAGTACATCCGGACCGCTAAGCGTCTGAACCCCAGGCAAGCCCATTGGTCATTGTTCTTCGGTCGGTTGACTTCCAAATCACGTATCGCCCCTGGACCAAAAACCAACGGTCCGATGCACTGTCCCGGGTTCATGAAGAGGAGGTCAGGCCAGAGCTGTTGGATCCATCAGACACCATCATCCCGGGTCAACCAAGAACTGGAACAGGCCCTCCGGTGTGTAACCTCCGCGCACCCGATGGCCTGGAGTAACCATTTGGCCTGGATCGAGTACGCAGACAACAGTCAGGTATCATCAGCGACTGGCCTCTCCCCGTTCGAGGTGTGTTTGGGGTACCAGCCCCCATTGTTCCCAGTCGTGGAGGGAGAGGTCGGGGCCCCCTCGGTCCAGGCCCATATCAGAAAGTGCCGTCGGGTGTGGCGCACTGCCCGCTCTGCCCTGTTTAAAGCCCGGACGAGGGCTAAGGACCATGCAGACCGCCGGCGTACCCCAGCCCCTGCATACCAGCCTGGGCAGGAGGTGTGGCTCCACCAGGGACATCCCGTTACAGGTTGAGTCGCAGAAACTCAAGGACTGCTATATCGGACACTTTACCATCATCAAGGTCCTCAGCCCTGCCGCGGTGAAGCTAAGGCTGCCAGCTTCACTGCGGATACATCCTGTTTTTCATGTTTCCCGGATCAAGCCTCACCACACCTCATCCCTCTGCGCCCCCGGACCGGCGCTGCCTCCTGCCCCGATCATCGACGGGGAGCCCGCGTGAACAGTACGCCGGCTCCTGGACGTCCGTCGAAAGGGCCGGGGGTTCCAGTATCTGGTGGACTGGGAGGGTTACATAAATACATACATACAAGAAGGGGACACAAAAATGCCATATTTTGTGGTATAAGACATGTTCCAGCATATGAGCTGTGCAACATTAGGTGTAGGAGGAATGATGGAGCAATGCGGGGGGGCACCATAGGAGTGCATCAGCCAGACAATGTCAGAAGCTAAGGTTGAAGACACACCAAGTGAGCTTGATATTTGACCTTTTGACCCCAAGCAGCCTATTGAGCTTGGGGTTAAAAGGTCAAAGGTCAAGCTCACTGGAGCATACTTTGCAGGAATCCTATGAGGGCAGTAATGTCTTTTATAAATGTGCAGTTGCCACCAGATTTGGTATGTGCATCACCTCAAGAAGCCCACTGGTTTTAGAGAGAAAAGATCAAAGGTCAAAATCACTGAACAGTACTTTGTAAAAGCCTTCTGCAGAAAAGCATCACTTGTCAATGGTAAGCTCATTATCACTTTCCCAGGGTGCTGCGTGTTATTGCAGACTGCACATTTTAAGAGGCTATTCAGAGTCATTCTGTGAAGGATATGGAATGTGGTGTTAGAAGTGCACAAGGTAAACACAGCAACATTCAAAAGGGCATCACATCCAAATGGTATCACCTGTGTATGTTGCAGAATTTGGCACACGTACGATATTTGTAACGGCCTGTCTCTCAAGCTGACCTCTGTGACCTCTTAGTTCTGCTCACCCCCCCGGTGCTCCGTCACCTGACCTTTCCCATGAGGCTGCACTGAAATCGTAGCAAAACAGGAAGAACATTGCCTCTGACATCAGGCGTTATGAGTGGCCTCTTGGGAAATGTAGTGCTGGCAATCCAACGTGGGGTATGAGTCACCATCTGTCTCCTTCACTCAGTCATTACACAAGCAGCGTGCGTGCCCGTTTGGATATGCTTCGATTTCAGTATAAATTGTGTTTTGTTGGTCCAAACGCTTCCTTACACTTTGAAGAATGGTTGTGATGACAACTTGACCTTGTGTGCCGCTCGGAGAGTCCATCTCTCTGTCAGACATCAGCTGTCAGTCTTACGTTCGAGGAGCGTGAGCAGGTGATGTCGAATGTGTCTGGGAAGTCTGGTGCTGATAGCTGCGGACTGTCACCAAACACACACACACACACACACAAAGGGTACACTCAGGGTAGACTACGAATTTTGCACAAATGCACACACACACCAAGTGTGAGACCACCCCACTGTGTCTGTTCGCGGCCGCGTGTTTGAGTATTCCAGGCGACGCTCCCAGCCTCTATTGACATTCCTGTCTCATTGCTTGCTCCATTGTGCATTCTGTGAGAGCTAAGCCCCCCTCCAACCCCCCTTCTCTACAGCATTATTATCCTCAGTCACACTCAGCTTTGAAGAATAGCAAGGCGATGCATACATCACAACAGACACCGGAACACGTGCACACATACACAAAACATCCAGTACTGTACACAGACAGGAATAGCTTCCCTGACACAACTTTGATTCAACACACGTTTCACCCTTCGATACACTCAATTTGTTTTTGATGCCATCTGGACTAAAAGAGCACTAATGAGAGTGCTTACTTCTTCTGGGGTCTGACAGCTGATAAGGCAAGCGAGTGCCATTTCATGAAACACGCTACCATCTGACCATCTGCGCTGGCCGCACTACCAATAACAAAATAAATTAAACAAAGAATTGTCAAAGATACAAAGACAGAAATGTTGCAGCTAAGTATCCATATGTACATAGAGTCCAGTAGCTGCATCAATTGATGGCTAAGAAAGAACATTCAAATATCGGGGATCACAGAGGGTGCCCAAGGTTTTGCCTGTTCTGAGGTTATCATGCTGATGTCACACTGCCTTCACTCGGAAGCATTTGCATAAAATAGACCTTGTTTCTTTTGGCCCTGGTTAGATGGTGGCATAGCAACCACTTATGTGTTGTCGCTGTGAAACACCCACTCTTACTGAAAATGAATGGCAGCTCATCGCTTTGCCTCTGTCTCTTGTAGCGGGTAAAAATTACTTTGATAAAAATGCTGTTTTTACCCAATAGACAGGTTGCATACCTGCCATATTGGATTTTGGTGGTGCACATGATTGTGGAAAATGTGTGCTTACCTCTCTGTCAGATTCTTTTTCTTGCCTTTTAAACTTCCAGTTTTGCACGTTAACCATCTTTTTAGTTCTGCTGCTGTTGCTGCCTTGAATGTGAGTTAATAACAGCTCCAAGTACATCTTCTGGGTCCAAATTATTTTTTTAAGTATCACATCTCTCTGTTTACATCTGTGGACTTGTTGCTGTAGGCATACAGACTATCCCATGATGCATTGTGCAAGGGCTGCTTCTGGGTATGCGCACTGACACATGCAATCCCCAACTTCAACTACAATTTCTGGAGTCTTATTTTGTAAAATATACTACTACTACTAATAATAATAATAACTATTGATCTCCTTGATATTTGGCCCACTGCTTCGCCTTAATGACTGCAAGTGCATATTTAGTTGTATTTATTTATTTATTATGTCCATCACGCACGTAATAAAATCACTGGCATTTATTTATTTGTCTGTCTGTCTGTCTATTAGCAGGATTACATCAAAACTACTGCATGGATTTAGACAAATTTTCACTACACATAGATATTAGCCAATGGAAGTCTCCAATAAATTTTAGAGGTGATCCGGATCCTGATTCTGGATCAAGATTTCACTTTATATAGACTTTGAAGGATTATGTCAAAACTACTTCATGGATTCTCACCAAATTTGCACCACAGATAGATATTAGGGCATGGAAGACTCCACTGAATTTTGGAGGTGATCTGGATTGGCAGCTGTCATAAATCTCAGATTTCTCTTGTTTTATTTAATATTTTATTTTTTTATCTGGATCAGACTGTAACATGTTAAGCACAATCCAGGACCTTTTCTCAGGGAAAAACACAGGTAAGTAAAAAACTGTTCTGTAATTAAGAACTGCACAAGTACAGTCGGTGGCACACGGCAAACAGACCTGTTGGGAATTAACCTCAGTGGTCAGTCCAGAAAACAAGCAGGGGTTCAATAACAAGGAGGTAGTCTGATCAGGGACCAGTGTCCAGAGGGGCAGGCAAAAACTCGAAGTCCAGTAGGCAAAAGAAGGGTTCGGTAACCAGGGAGTACAGCAACACACAGAGCATGGGAAAGCTTGGCGTATATATGGGGAGCACAGGAGGAGAGGAAGGTTAAACTGACAGAGACAAAATTACATTGAGGAGACACACCTAGGGAGACACAGGAAGAAAGCCATGATAGAGCTCAGGAGATGAGGGATGTCAAAATAACACAGGATGTTCAGTAGACGGGACAGACGTGTGACACAGACCAGAATCCTCAGAGCTGTTCAGTTTCAACTCCATCCTCTTTCTCACATCTCTACTGGATGGATCTCCTCCAAATTTAGCACCAAGCTTCAAATCGACCTAAGCAAATTTATCCCAGTAATGTTTAAAAATTAAAGACAGTTCATGCTTCATATTCATGATTCATGCATGCATGTATCACACATCATTAAGACGTGATGTACTGTTACAGACCAAATTATTTATTTAGAGGATACCAGTAACTTTATCATCTAACTGACATGTCAAAATGTCAAGAAGTCATGAATTGAATCTTTGATTCGGAGTTGAAGAAGCAGCTTTGCCTGAAAAGTGTGAAGACAAAAAACTTGCCTTTGCATGTGTGGCCAGATTCTTGTTCCTGATCCTTGTGCCTGTTTCAAAATGCTTCACATACAATAGAAACATGAGCAGTAAGCACAGACCATATCAGATTTGCCTATGACTTATGACCTTGTTTTAATAATAATGCCCCATCAGTTTGCTCATCCTGAACTCGGCGCTGAATTAAAGGTGTCCAAAATTATTATTATTATATTATTATTTTGTTGTTGTTGTTGACGCTAGATGTCACACCACCTCTATATCCAGGATGAAAACAAAGTTTCCCTTCTCAACCATCTTTCCCCAATCCAATCCTCCCCATTAGGAAGAAGGAACGGCAGTTGGAGCCTTTTAACAGGTCAAACACTATATCTCACTTTTACAATGACATCATGATACATATCTATATACATAACCTTTGATATGATTTAGGAATGATCCTTTTTTTTATAATTTGGTTTGATGGGATTCCATTTGGTGCAACCTGATATAATTCTTTATTAATTTTTTCATGACGAATTACAATAAGCCAAAAGTGCCATCGCTTACCTTCAAATACATATGGCATAAAAAAAACCAGGGGCCTCCAGGGTTTTGGCATTGCCTCTATTTGCCTTTTGTTCACCACTGGGGGCAGCACCATATACGGTAGCAGAAAGTGCAGCGAAGAAGAAGACTGGGAGAAAAGGCCAGGTGTGGTTAGAATAGCATAAATAGCTTAGCAGCTCTCCCATTCTGAACCAGAATAAAAGTTTTAACAAATTGTCACCCAAACATATAGTTGAGACATTTTATTTGTTGTATCAGACATGTTGATTTGGGATTTACCTTGCAAACACTCCTGTATCCAGTCTCAAGAGTGTCACGCTCCAACCTTTGAACATTTACGAGAGTTTTGAAGATGTGGAAGTACCAGGGAAACAAGCTTAATTAAGCCAATTTATAACTTTAAAATTGAGCCATCGAACGTTTCATAGTACAATTGAATTGAGTCAGGGGTCCACGTAGTTGTATCTAATACTTTCATATTTTTGGCTCTTATCTGCTAATTGATGCAGCGCTACATTCTGTATAGGAAAATCCACGCACGTGGATTGTGGTCAGACTTGTTCAGAGGCATTTTTAGCCTCTAAGGATGTATTTCTGAAAGTTGATACTGTCTGCTATCTTGAAAAAAATTCAACATGTTTGCAGTAAGCAGTGATATCTTTATAAACAGGCGATAGGCAACAATTTTAGAGGTTGGGACTCATACAGACTAAAAGTGCACATGTGTGAAATATTGTAAACATGCACAGCCAGACCAGGAACATAAATGGGGTACAGAAAAGCTCAGAGCACAGAGGGAGTGCTGCTTCATTCTCTCATCAGGCCACTATTAAACCGCTTAATATTGACAGGACTGAGCGGAGGTGAGGCACAGACAGAGGCTGGACACAAATGCAGGCTCACAACAGCACGTATGCATAAAGGATGGTTTTATTCAGGCCTGGGTTCAGTAACAGGAAGGCAGTCCGCGGAGCAAAAGTACCGGGCAGGGACAAGACAGAGGACGTGGTCAAAAACAAGCAGGGTCAGTACACGAGCGAACAGAGTTGTCAGGGCTGAGGCAAAAAGCAGGATCCGGTACACAGAGCTGAGTCAAAAAAACACGGCTTGGCAAAACAGGACTGAAACAAAGTGCTGGTGAGTGAATGAATCAACAAACGAGCAGGGAGGAAGTGAACTGAAGCAGTTTAAATAAGAACAAGTGTTAATAAGATAATGAGGTGCACGTGGAGGAGGAAGGGCCTGGAAGGGGGCGTGGTCAGGTGACAACTAAGAGGCAAAAGAGATGCAGACAGGCGGTGACAAAGGGGCAAGTAAATGACAGATGAATGGGGCGTGGCCAACAGTGATGACAAAGTGCAGGTGCGGGACATGAGAATGCAGTGATCAGAAAGAGACTGTGATAACAATGAAACTGGACATGACAACTTAGAGACCTGAGAGAAGTGCAGACAAAGAGAGAATGACAGGCAGGTGCAAGTGAGCGGTGAAGAGATTACAGACATGACAACTAAAGATCATACAAAGAAAAACATGAACAGGAATCTAAACTTGAACAGGGCTGAAAAGCATACCAGAACTTGATAAACAGAATCATGGGACATAACACACTGTGACAAAACCAAGTGGAACAGACAGACAAAACTATAAGAAAAACAAAACCTGGCATAACAGTACTACACAACAGAAATGAGAACAGCAAAAACAATAGGCAAACAATAACTAAATGATGAACCATGAAAACAGACTGATAGAACAAAACTAGAACGGAACTGGAACATGGCAGAAGAATAAAAGTAACAAAGAAAAAAGTGACAAAGCAAAAACAGAACATAGAATAAACATGATGAAAAAGGCAATTCATAAAACAAGGCTGGGGCAAAAGGAGCAGAACCAAATAAAGAGGGAAAATAAGGACTGAAGCCTGGAACTGGGTGGGGTATGACAAATATCAAGATAGCAAATAGTTGTTGGCTGCTATATTAATGAGTAAAATGTCATTTAAAGCACCTTTAAACTCTTGTCTCAGTGCTAAAAACACTGTAAGAGAACAGGTGCACACATACTGTTTATACTCTTGTTACACTTAAACACATCATAGTTGTTTATCTTAAAGATCAGTAAAACACATCAAGTGAAGCTACATAAGGAAATAAATAAATAAATATATGAATAGAGAAAATATGGCTTGAAAAATGATTTGTGTTATGCATACATTTGCACACTTGTCCGAAAGCGCTGCAGCTCCTGCCGATCATGACTGCCTGTTATGTTGGTTTGTTTTTGCTGGAGAAAAAACACTGATAATGTGCTACTGTAGCTGACATTTTCATACAGCTCTAGAAATAAATTCATACAGACAATTAAAAAAACAAAATTTGAATGGGCACATTTCAGCAGCATTAGTTCCTACGGTGGAAATAAACTTCAATTTGAGCACACGGCTGCTCTAATCTGGTGCACGGCGTTCATCTCAGCACCTGTCAGAAGCTGTTGACTCAAGCTTCAAGGAGGAGACACACATGTTGTTTTGAGTCCTTTCTCATTTAACGCCAACTTCAGCATGAGCTTTCCTCGCTCCGGCAGCGTGAAAGAATAATGTGTAAATCGAGCGGGAAATGCTTTTTGACAAGGTTTCAGCACGACTTTTTAAAGTCTGCTTCATCAAAGGGGCCTCCGTATAAGATACTTTACTTCCAAAGATGCAATTATTCAAGTCTATTAGCTGCTGTTTTCGTGACTGAGGTAACCGTACTTGAGGCACTTTTGTGCATCTATATAGCCTGGAGAGAGGGATGGGCCAGGAGATAACCAATTTCAACTCTTTGACCCTGGAGGACAGGATAGATGAGAACTAAAGGACAGTGGAAAACGGTGAAGGTAGAAAGCTGCAGAAAACAAGATAGGTGAAAAAGTAGACAGAAGACAGGTTGTAAGTCAGCAAGTAGATTGTGCAGAAATGCAGGAACAGGGTGATGAAACAGTCGGTTTCAAGGTGCCAGCTGGAATATAATCAGCTGTTGTCATGAAGACAAATGACACAGTATAAATAAATGCAAGCAAACAGACGAGCAGAACAAACATTTTTAAGAGGATAAAATTCTGTGTACCATTGTTTGTGCTGGACTTGCAAGGTGGGTGTTTTTTTTTTAACAAATCTTAGAACAATGTCGGGTTTGTTAAAGGGGACATGTGGTGTCCCTCAAGGGTCAGTTCTTGGGCCACTTTTGTTTATTCATTTATATAAATGGTGTTGTGAGAGTTGCCATTTTTTTAGGCTGATGATTTAGCAACTTATGCTTTTGGATATACATCTGAAAAAACCATGACGTTGCTCCAGTTGGGATTTGACCAGCTGCTGTCTTAGTTTAGTGAACTTAATCTTACTAAAGTAAGTCCCTTAGGCTGCTCCCTTGTTTGGACTCGAGGTCACCACAGCAAATCCAAGGTAGATCTGCATGTTGAATTGGTTTTACGCCGGATGCCCTTCCTGACGCAACTCCACATTTCATGGAGAAATGTGGCAGGGGTGGGATTTGAACCCGGAACCTTCTGCACTGAAACCAAGCACATTAATCACTTGGCCACCACCCCTGCTGTGTGAACTTAATCTCACTGTAAATACTAAAATTACAAAATTGTTGTTTTCATGTGAACCCATATAAAGTGTTTCCTGTTTTAACCCTCTGGGGCCAGTGCCGCCATATACGATGGCTAAGACCAAGCTTTACTTTGAATGATATGAGATAGAAACTTTTTTTTTTTTTTTTTTTGCTGAAAAGTTAACTCCGGAATTAGGTCACCATCACATGGTTTTCTATAATCCAATCGTAGGGCAGATTTACCTCACGGGAAAAGCCAAAGATCGTTTTCAGGAGTGATGTGTTACTAGTTGGCCCATTTGAATAGCCCCCTGGGTGCTCCAATGAGTACATACTATTAGTACATACTCATTGTGCCCTGCGCCATTACGCACAGCGATCAGTGAAAGCAGGAGCATACAGAGAGCCTCTGATGACAATCTCACGTGCTCAAACAAAGAGTGTGTAACTATCAGGATTGCTCCACTAGTTTGCATGTGAATGTTACTGGATAACTCTGTTGCTTTCTCTGCGTAAAGCACTATTTACCATATCAATGGACAACAAAACGCATAGACCATTTTGTATATATTGTTCAAAATGTGCATTTGTGTTTATTGTTTGAACCTTTTTGTTGTTCAGTCTTTCACACAAGACCTCAAATTACCTTTATAAAGTGTCAAAACAGTTGTTTATTATAGTTTGCTGTGTGTTTTGAATAAATGTGTGGGGAAAGTTATTTTTTGCTTTATTTTTTCCTTGCCTATTTTTGATTGTAAACCTTTATTACACTTATAAAACACAACAAAAACATATATATTCTGAAAGCACAGGTTGTCCTGAAAAAAAGAGACATAAAACTTGATTGTGGGATGCAGGGAGAGCTGTTAACAGCAATAATAAAACATTTATTCCAGGCGAGTGAACTGTCCAAAAAATGCCCTCGGACCCCAGAGGGTTAATCATGCTGACATTTTAATTGATGTGTGTCTCTCTCTTAAGCCACAAATTGACAGTTTGCTGAAGAACTAAAGACAAAACTTTTTTTTGTCTAGAAACAAATTAGATTTTCACATCAGGCTAGGAAGAATTTCGTCTCTGCAACATTTATGCCACTGATATTATTTATATGCAAGCTTCAGGTAAATGTTTCAAATCACTGGACTGTATTCATTGCAGTGCCTTAGGGTTCAGTACAGGTTGTAAGTTCTGAACTCATCACTGTGATTTATACACTCTGGTTGGCTGATGTTCCCAGACAGCTCGCAGATTAATGCACTGGCAGATTTATTTATTTATTTATTTATTTATTTTACATAGCTGTATACTGACCAGCCGGTCTCATTTGTGTCAGCCTGATCCCGTCAGATCTCAGAAGCTAAGCAGTGCAGTACCTGGTTTGTACTTGGATGGGAGATCTCTTCAAAACACCAGCGGCTGTGTGTGTTTCTCCAGGTGAAACTGGAGTTGCATCAGGAAGGGCATCCAGTGCAAAACTGCCAAATAGCAATGCGGATCTGGTTGTATCTGCTGTGGTGACCCCGAACAATAACGGGACCAGCCAAAATGACAACAACAACATACCTGAATACTAGGAGGTCCTGGGATCACTTCCCACTTGGGCCTTTCCGTGTGGAGTTCACAGGTTCCCCCCTGTCTGTGTGGGTTTCCTCTGGGCACTACGGTTTCCTCCCACTATCAAAAACATCCTTATTTAGGATCTGCTCCTTTCTCTGCCAACTTGGCCAGGTCTCATTTGCAAATGAGAGTTCGATTGTTAGTGAAATCTAAATTTAGCGATATGTCATACACACCTTGTTCATCAGGTGGAATTTACACACAAGAAAGGTTTAAACCTTACCAACCTCCCGAGGAAGCACACTAGGAAGAATCTTAAGGAAAACCTCCCATCACGCATTTTTCTTTTTGTATGAAGCAAAAACCTCAAGCAGACCAAACTCAGTGGGTTGACCATCTGCATTGGCCATACTAACAATAACACAATATAATAAAATAAAAAGCACAATAAGGAATACTACCATGCCAGAGACAGAAATTTTGCAGCTTAGCAATATAATCATATTGTGTCCAGTTATCACAGAGAAGAAGAAGATGTAGTTTAACTGCTGCAGCGGCAAACAGCAGCATGATCTCCTCAGACCTCAGAAGTGAAGCAGGGTAGATCCTGATTAGTACTTGGCTGCGAGATCACTTGGGAATGCCAGGAACTTTCTCCATATCGACCACAAGCTGCTTCAAGAATGCAACTCTGTACCAGATCCACTGTGTTGATCCTGGCCAGCTAATAGACAAAGTAAATAATTAAAAATAAAAGGTATATAGTAATTTTCTAGAAAGAAGGGTTAAATCATACAAGTACTCACTCCACTTGTTTTGTCATTGTGTACTGCAAACTGATTCCATCTTGCACGATGTGTGACCAGGATACCAATGATCCGGATGTGCAACCAGTGAGAGTCCCAGCTAAAGACAAAGCTGCTACAGGTTCTTTTGTTTTGTTTTGTTTTGTTTTTGTCATCAATAGAGATCAATAGAGGCATTCTTGCTCAGGGAGGTTATCAGTTCTCACATCAGCTTGTGCAAAAGATAAATTTGTTGCTTTCATCTCAGATTCTAGATTTAAACAAAAAAATTGTCTGATTGACTGAAAATCTTCATTGAAACCCATGAGACAATGGCTCTTTTCTGTCTGGGGTAGTGTTTAACTAAGATCCAAGCTACTGTGATTTCCTGGACTCAGCCATTAGAAGTGTGTCCTGTCTTTGGTGAAAGTGTTTAACTTGTGGAAATAGGCACTTATCTCTGAAGTGACATTCATATCTCTAGGTCCTCCAGACAGAGAGATGAATTGGAGAATTTTAAGGATGGCTGCTGGACAGTCGTGGGTGGCTTTGCTGATATCTTTGCAGGAGAATGTAGGGCCAAGTCTTTAGCGTCCTGGGCCTGTATCTCCAAAGCAACTCAAAGTCCTCTCAAAGAGCTCCTAACTTAGCCTAAAATTTCCTGGCGATGAATCTTAGTCTAAGAGTGAGCCAGGAGGTGTCTGAGAGCAAGTCTGAGCAAGGAGTGGACAGAAACTCCTATCTTTGTGAGGAGGCGTGGTTGACCACATTGCTAGGTATGATGCAGTCCTTTAAGAGCTGTGATTGGTTGTCATGGAAAGGGGAGGAGACATAAAAACAAATGCGCTCCACCCTCCTAGTCATGAATGGACAGTTATGTGTTATATGTTATGATGATGAAACCTGTCAAAATTAAATGAATTGTTACACAGCTTGAAAATGTTTGAACAAACATCATTCACATGCGAAATATATATATATATATATATATATATATATAGTGTGCGTGAGTTAATTTAGTACATTCATTGTGAAAACATTTATTTCCATTGTGGTCCATTTAAAACAGAAGTAATAAAGTAATATTAAAACACAATAACAATATTAATAATAATAATAAATAATGATAATATTAACAGTGTATATGACAACAAGAACCTAAACAATTTATGAATACATTAACACAGTAAATTAACAGAAAATAATTACAAGCCAGTAGCATGTTACTGACTCACTGTCATCGTACATACAGAGAAGAGAAGATCTCTACTTCCTCTGTCTTTTCTACCATCTCCTCTCCTTAAGACACTCTTAGGCTTGTTAACCATCCTCCTTCCTACTCTTACCAGTTTGGCACCTTAGGAGCTCTCTTAAGACCTAAGGTGCTTTTCGGACAACTTTCATTTTACCAAGGGAAAATTCTAAGAAATCTCTAAGAATTAAAGGAATTCTAAGATTTTTCTTAGAATAATGTCATAGTAATGCCGAGGAGCTATTTTTAGTGTTAGGCTGCTTTGTGGATATGGGCCCTGTTGTTTTCTGTCTTAATGTATGGTTGGTCAAACTTCGATACTAACCACTGATCTAAGATTATGACTAGATGTCTTTGGTATTCAGTCTTTTGGGGGGATCCTCTAGTATTTTGGGAAGAATCAGATGAGGAGTATCAGTTGCATTGTGAGAGAACATTAGCTTTTACATTTTGCCCATTCTCTTGGCACAACCCAGCATGCACAGCCTTTCAAATTTCACTAAACTAACAAAATTTAGTTTGTACTACTATTAAAGGATTATAATGTGTTTGTTTTTGAAACGTTGCAAAATTACAGCTCATTTTAATGAAGAGAACATATTCACCTTGGGGGGAATTCCATAACAAATAGTTTATTTTTCCTTTTAACGCTGTCTTCAGGGGGAAGTGTGCGTGCACATGCATGAGGTTTTGAAATTGCCAAAAGACACCTTAACCTCGCGTGATACGCATACATGAGGGTGTGCCCGCTGACATCTGTAAGATTTCTTCTAAATCACTTGAGAGGTGTTATCTGGGTTCACAAAGTGTTTTTACATCCCCAATTCCAATGAAGTTGGGCCGTTGTGTAAAATGTAAATAAAAACAGAATACAATGATTTGCAAATCGTCTTCAACCTATATTCAGTTGAATACACTACAAAGACAAGATATTTAATGTTCAACCTGATAAACGTTATTGTTTTTGTGCAAATATTTGCTCATTTTGAAACAACATCCCAACTTCATTGGAATTGGGGTTGTAGATTTAGAAGTGTTTATTTATTACTAACTTTTACAAAATATATGAGAAACATATTAGATTTATACAGAAATAAACTATTTCTGAGTGTGTTCCACCTTCTTGGATTATTTTGTTCAAGCGAGCAGCCATGTGATGTCACTGTGTGTCTCCACTCTGATTGGCTGTCACCATGTGCTTCCCAGCATCCCTCGTGCAAGTCAGGGGAAGGTCTCACGTGATATATGACCTCGCTATGGTTGCTGTCATAGACTGTATTACTCACTACCGGATGTGGTTCAAGGCTGTCTTTTCTTTTGAGGTTTTTTTTTTTTTTCCATTCAGGGGAAGTATTTATTAATTTTTGTTTTCCAGACAATGCAAATTTTGACCATATAATGAATCCTCTAGTGGATGCAAAGAATTTTTTTTATAACTTAAATTTTAAAAAAAACACAGGCTGTACACTTTCACCTCTAAGTGGAGGAGATGAGAAGTAATTAAAAAAATAGTTGCATCTGACTGTTTGGTGTTACGGTGAGTGACAGTCATGGGTCCGAATCCCATTAATGAGGCCAACAGCAGTTTGGTAGAAGCTCTTCTTATGCCAAAAGGCTTCGGTCCTGATGGACTACACCTTCCTTGCCAGAGAAATTCAAAGAGTGTAAAATAAGACTTTTCAGCTGAAGAACAGCTCTGACAGCAGACTACTACAAAACTATTAATTAGTCTTCATGCTTGAAGTGTTTACTCTTGTGAACGTGATGCATGAAATACTTCCTCTAAAGTATAAATACTGTATTTGCCAATCTTGTCTAAGATTATTTTGACAGCAGCTAAAAGATATTATTCAGTCTTTCAATTCTCGCACAATTCCATGTGGATGGTTGAAAATGGACAGAAAGATGTTCTCTATAAAAACTTTTGACTTTTTTTAGGAGTCCAGTTACTGCAATTAATAATCCAATAATTTTGTGATGATGTAATGTTCAAAAGGAAAGTTTTGGCAGCCTCAGCCAGTCTTTATGTTCTTTGATACACTTTGATTTAACACCCCTCCTGCAGCATCCTCTCTCTGTTGCTGGCTCACACTTTATAAATCGAAATGCATGCTACTTATATAAGAGGTATTATTATTATTATTATTATTATCATCATCTTCAACCGCTTATCCGGAACTGGGTCGCAGGGGCAATGGCTCCAGCAGGGAACCCCAAGCAACCCTTAATTAAATAAATAAAATAAAATAAATTAAATTAAAATAATTAAATCGTGGACTCACACACCATTCCAGCAGGGGGCAGTAAATCATCTATATATGAAAAGCCAAGTGGCCTCTGTGTACGTCTGTGCGTGTGTTTAACTGCCATCATGGACAAACTGGGGAGAGCTGACATTTGCTGTTTGGTATGCTCATGCATTGTGGGTCATGGATGAATGTTGCAAAAACAGAAAGTTGATAGGACTAATATTTTTGGAGAAATTAGGGATATTAGGTAACATCATTGAACAATGGATGTTGATATCACCATTAATCGGTCCCTGGTAACCAGTCAAGTTCTAACAAAGGAAATATCTAAACCTTGACAGTTGTAAAATGTGACCTCAACTAAATTTTTGCCAAATAATAAATACGATTATTCACAAAACTTTCTCATTTTAATTTTCTATACTTTCAATTAAAATCATGATAGAAACTTTGCATAATTTATTACCACCTTTGAAAAATGTCAGCTACCTATTTTATGAACACTAACCAGTCTAGAGGCTGTGAATCCCCACGGGCAACGTGTTAGTCTACCTTTAAGTATACACTAGCACAATCCCTGGGGATAAATCTATCAGGTTCGATGGTCAGGAATGGTTGAACACAAATGCAAGACTCCGACAAACAGCTCTGTAGTTCAAAAAGGTTTACTGAGTTATCAAGCAGAGGTCGGTACACGTTGAGGCAGTCCAAAACAAGCAGCAGTACAAAAAACATCAGGCAGAAGTGGACTCAGGTACACACCATGGGCAGGTGATCAAAAAACAATGAGGCAAGCAGGACTAGAAAACACACAAACAGAGCTGGAAAGAAGCACAAGGCACATCGATCTGGCGAGGGACAAGTGGAACCTGTGAACCTTAAATACATCCAGGTGATGAGCTGCAAATTAGGCACAAGTGTGTGTGTGTGTGTGTGTGTGGAAAGCACCAGAACAAGGGTGTGGCCAGACAGAGTGAAACACCCGCCACCAAGCACCAAGAGGAAGACAAGAGAGATAGGGACAGAGAAAACCCAAGCAGGAAAGAGACCAGCAAGATAACTAACATGCAGAGAAAAACTAACCAAGCAAAATAACTGAACAAAGCAAAGCAGAGCAAACATAAAGCAAATATACAAACCCTGACAAAATCCACAGCTGAAATTCCTAAAAAAAAAAGAAGAAAAAATTCCAAACCTTATGGCCCCTTCATACATAGTAGGAATTTAGTTGAATTACGGCGAAACAGCGTGAAACAGATCAAATTAGTGAACCACAAAAATATTGCACCGACGGGCGTGTACGATCCTGCTGTGAAGGTTTTGTGCACGCTCATGCACGAACACAGTGCGAGCAACTGGAGCATGTGGAACCACATCATGCAGCTGCTGTGGAATAAATAAAAAATAAAAACCAGCTGGTATATCTGGAACCACATCATGCCACTGCTGTGGAATAAATAAAAAAAAAACAGCTAGTACATCTGGAACAACATCTCGCTGCTGCTGTGGAAAAAAAACATACATGCCACCCACGGGATTTGAACATGCACTTTATTGACTGTCAGCCCAAAACCTTACCACTGCACTACTGTCACTGGCCTGTAAACAATGCAGGAAAATGCCTGAAATCAACCGGTTTGTCCACCTGGCCCCACGCACGTGTCCAATGGTCCATTGTCAAATGGGGCAGCCTGTCAATGTATGCGCCATACGCACGCTCGCCATAGCCCATTGCAACACCGATTTATGTTTTTATGTATGTCCACGTGAAGAGAGCAAGCAGACACATGCTCGTTACAGTGGACAGTTGAAAATTCATGTCCATCCAAACACGGTACGTGTGTCCAATATATCATATATCAGCACCTTAAGCAAGTGCGCTTCCCCCGGCACCACATGTTTATGGATGGGGGAGTGCAACACACGCATGATTCACACGCACAGCACATGTGTGTGGGTTGGAGTCGACACTCTGGCACCTCACATGTGTGTTGCTGTTTTGCAAAGCCATACTCGTGGGGGCACTTACACAAATGTCACATCCAGCTCAACAGTGATCATCTGCTGACGGTTTTTGTGTTAACAGTGCGAATGGCCCCACATTTTCTAAGTGCCAATCGAGCGGCGTTAGATGTTCATGTGTGTCACCTGGAATTTGGCCGACACCTGCCGTAAGAGGGTTCGATGGGCTGGCACAGCGCACACTCTGTCTTTCAGCGACTGGTGTGCGCAAATGGTTGTAGCAACAGGTGTATGAGGCGTTCGAGGCAGCTACGAATTTACACGTTTTGCATAAGATTCCTGCTTCATGCGCACTTCGACCAAATTTGCACTATGTGTGAAGGCGCCCTTAAAATGTATATTTCTGTAAATATCTTCAATAATGAATACATACTGAAAGCACGTATCTTTTGAATGCATTTTGTGCTCTTTTCTTTTGGTTTACATTTTCTCACCAGTAAACAGATATGAACCACTTTAGTAACCTATTATTTCTGAATGTGCAAAAAGACACACACAGTTGTGTCCGCTAAGCCACATTAAGTGATTCAGCATTGATCAGAACCCAGGAGATGGTGCATCTTATCTCTTTCATTAATAAGTGATACAGGCCAAAAGGCTGCCACCACCGCCATCTTTACTTAACATATTAAGGCAGGAACCTTTTCCTTGAAGGCTTAGCACCACAAGCCGCTTATGGGAGGTTTGTGGCTCCCGTGTGCGCATGCTGAGGACAGTTATCCGAGCAGGCAGCCAGGCGACCTTATTTAGATGATGGAGTCATTAAGATGCAGCTGAAAGTTGTAATATCACAGCGAACCAGTCGGAGCCGTACAGTGAATCCTCACGATGCGCACTTGTTGCCCACATTATCACACACATCTCTCATCACTACATTTCTAACACAGCTCGTCTGAGCAAAGAGAAGAATTGCTCCTTCCTACTGCCTGTGGTGGATTGTTTTGTCAAGGCGACAGAAGGCTTCTGCACGCTGCCGGTGCACAAAAATAAATTCCTGTACGTACGTGCTGCTTCAGGCGGGTAATGCTGCGCACAGATTGGAGAGTTTGCAGGCACCGTTTTTTTTTTTTTGGTCTTTCATTCCTCTTCTGAGTAAATCACAATGATCCAGATGATGAGATGAAATACCATCATGCTGCTGAATAACAACAACAGAAGAGACGCCCGCTGGTGTTTACGGTGTTGTTGCGCTCAGCGGGTGCGCGGGTCGTGGCCGCCTCCCAGCAGCCTGCCAGGCAGACAGCAGTGAGTCGGATCCAGTCACATACACGTGGCACAATCCACTGACTCCGACAGAGAACAGCGGGTACCCAGGCAGTCCACATCCTGGCATTTCTGCATTACGTAACCTAAAGTACACTGTGGAACATTTAAGGCCAAACGCCACCGGAAGGAACAGATATATACGTGTGTGTGTGTGTGTGTGTGTGTGTGTGTGTGTGTGTGTGTGTGTGTGTGTGTGTGTGTGTGTGTGTGTGTGTGTGTTTAGAGGGTTTTAGCAGCCTGACGAGCAGTGGAGGGATTATGTCACACGCTGTGTCAAACCACCTTGACACAGCTGCTCTGTGACTTCTCAGTTTCCATCAAATACAACTAACCTCAAACCTGCACATGCACTTCTTCCTTCTGTACCAGAGAAACTAGAGCACCGCGCTCTTAGAGCGCAAACCTCCACCAATACTAGTTTCCAATTCCACAAATTATTACCTTGGAAAAAATTTCAAGGTGAAAGTCCTGTTAGAAGTGGCTTTTCATAAGAAAGACTATAATACAAAATATAGATCAAAAGAGCTTTTCAATGTTAAAATCAAATGACCACTAAATCTGCACTTCGGATCAAACAGTCTATTCATTGAGACTGTAGTTTGCACCTCATTGTCACAAATGAGAGTGATTGAGGCACTGTTTATTGCGATATAATGCAAAATGTACATCAAACGGGCTTTTCATTAAATTCAAATGTCCACAAAATCCACAGTCACCGACCGAACGGTCCCCCCTATAAATCAGTCCATCTTTTGCATCTGTGAATACGTCATTAGCCACAGTCCACAGATTAAAACCTCATTTCTGCTTCAAACTGCACTCCAGTAGTCATCTATCTCAGCGACAGATATCTGAAGCTTTTGTACAACAATCATTTCCACATAAATCCAGATCAGAGTGCCGCGACTAAGCAAGTTGCTAGCTGGTGCATTCACTGCGCATCGGTCATTTCAAAGCATCACGGAATTTCACCAAGTGTCTGAGGTGGGGATAGACTGGTTGATTGCCTAGGTCAGGGGTGGCCAAGTTCGGTCCTCGAGAGCCACATTCCTGACACTCTTAGTTGTCTCCCTGCTCCAACACACCTGAATCCAATGAAAGGCTCGTTAAGTCTTTCATTGGATTCAGGTGTGTTGGAGCAGGGAGACAACTAAGAGTGTCAGGAACGTGGCTCTCGAGGACCGAACTTGGCCACCCCTGGCCTAGGTGGTCGCCATCCAGGACCCAAGGCAGAGCCATGGTGTGGTGGATGTGCAGATAAACAGATGCAGAGACAAACAGAAGCATGCAATACATTAAATAGTAGATGTACATTGAATTTCGGATATACACAACTTATACATACTGTTGTTTATTCTGCATATGTATAGATACATATGTGCATAAATATTGTCTACATTCCAAGACTCTGCACCCAGTCCACTCAAAGACACAGTACATGTTCACTCTTTCCCTCAAACTGCCCTGTTTCCACAAATTCCCAGGAGTTACCCTTCGAGGCTGATTTACATATTGTAACAGAACAGACTCATTTGGCATTTTGACTCTGCCGAATTATGCTTCAAATTCCTGAATTCATAAAACATGTAGCTGAGCCAGCCATGCCTCCATACTCCAATTGTACTCATGCATCTATCACATTTATGCACACATTTATCTAAGATTGTAGCTACAGAGTAGAATGAAAAAGGAACAGTGTGCAGAATTTATATGACGAGGAAATAAAGAGAAATCCAGTATGTATAAGTAAAAATTGGAGTATTGTGACATCAGCGCAATAATGCAATTTAGCCGTCATCTGCACATTGTACATAAAATACCTTTTTTAACAATAATAATGACTCAAATGTATCTTACCTTTACACAAATAATATTGCAAACCTAAATTTGTCTTCAGTGCAACACTAGTTACAAAAAATGACTACATCAAACATCAAATAAACCTAAATACAAAAGAGCTGGGGATTGCTCATATGTGAAGATCATACAATTTACAACATGCTGGTTATCATGTCAGCAGTAAGTCTTATATGTATGCTCCGAGACCCATGTTTATCCTGGGATTTCTTACCATGACAAGGATGAGAGTCTACAACTCTCCTTGGACAAGATACAACTCCATTTCATGTTACTTCCCCAGTTAATCCTGGTATCCATTTGCAGGTGGGTGGACTGGGACAATACAGGGGGGGACTGGGACAAGTGTATTCTCCAAGATACGTCGGAATTGAACCTAGGTCAACATATTGGTAGCCTGGTTACTGTCCCACTAGGTTACCTGCTCTGCACCACAAGTACAGATCAGAATTAACTGGGTCCAGGACTGTGCCCTGAGGTACACCACGTGATAGATGATCATGCACGTCTGCTTTACTGAGGAGTGATTAAAACTACCAAGATTTTCTGATCAGATAGTGTTGGATCTGAAATGCTGAAGAAATGCATCTGAGAGGCAAAAACAATATTTTAAAATGTCCAGTGCAGTGTAGTAAGTATGGAGAGGTGTTTGTATTCTGATACAAGTGCAATTTGGTGATCACTGAAATGGGACTGTATATATCAAACGTCAATTTCTATTTCGTTTCTGCTCAGTAAACTGTACAAACGTTTCTATACCAGGGTGACTCTGGTTTTACAGCAGAGTTAGACCGCAGTTCCAGCACACAATGGGAGCTTATCATCTCTGAGCTGTATTACTTACGCAGACAGTATATTCCCCTTCAGGCATATCACGGCGACAACCAAAGGTCCAAAGAACCTTACCTTCTATATGTATACCTAAATAGAAAAAAAATGGCAGTTGCAAATTTGAAGGAGGAGTTATGGAACAAGACAATTAAAGTGCTGTGGCCATATATACAAAACACAACAAAATGTGTGCAAATAATAATAATTATCAGAGATCGTTTCATTCTGCATGTCTTGTACTACTTTTAATCTGTTTCTTCTAATTCAGTCAAACTTATTTTCTCTTTTTTTTTGAAGGCTATGATCGTGATTGTTTTTTTGTTGTTGTTGTTGTTTGTTTTTTTGCCGTTATTGCTGTGCACAGAATAGAGTGTTGTGCTCGCCTCACAGCAGACAGTTGGTGTGTTCTCATTAGACAAGCCTTCTATGAGTGGGTGACAGCGATTAGCGCTGAAGAGGACACGTATACTTGATGAGGCTGAAGTGTGGTATTAGTTTCTGTTACATGAAGCGTGTATTTGGAAGCAGAACAGAGTGATGCAAGAGTGTCTTACTGCATTTATTTAAAAAACTAAACTAAACAAAAAAACAGATCTCTGAATTACAGCGAGGAAAGCCTGAACTGGGGCACACCTCCACCCAGACCATTTCTCTGAAAATCAGTTATGTCTGAGGACCTGCTCAATACGAGATTTCAGACCTCATACTGAGTATTGCAGTGTTCCTATTGTGGTCGACTGCTCCCGGCGTTAAAGCTGCTCTCCTCTTATTCCCTCATATATCACCTGCCCTAAGCTGTGCTGAGCTGAACCCTGAGGATAGACCTGCTTCAGCCACTGATAATACCAAATGCTTCATGCTGTCATCCAATGGAATTACAGCCACCATATCACTGCAATGTCAAAATAAATATTAAATGTGAAGAAATGAACCTGACATGAACACATCTCATTATTATATTGCAAAACCATCACTTTAAAAAAACCTCTTTTAAAGGATATTTTCTTACAAAATACATATTTTCACATGTTCATGACACAGTCATGAACGTGTCATAAACATTATGTCAATGTCATAAATGTTTATGACTGCTGACAAGTTGACATACAACTGAAGACCAAAAAGGCCAAAGACGACTTCTTGTTATGTTGGTTTGATTAATATCAAGCTGTCATATTCAAGACAACCCAAAAAACATCAACTAGTCATTACAAAATTGTTCACTCAAAACTTTTCTGATTCTGATTCTGAAATAGGCCCACACACAAAAAACCCTGACCTATTTTCTCTTAGGCATTTCAAAATTGTTCATGTTCTAGTCAGTGTTAGTTATGTTGATCACTTTTTTACTTATTTTTGTTTTATCTGTGTTGTATTTTATTAATGTCTTATTTGGAAAGCACTTTGCTAACTTTGTTGTTCTTTTAAAGTGCTCTATAAATAATGTTGGATTGGATGACTGTGTCATGTAACACTTATGACAGTGTTATGTTATTATGACGATACCTTCAAGTAAAGTGTTACCCTTGAAACTTATTGGAGGAGTGCGGCAAGAAAATGATGGTGCAGGTCCGGAAATACTTTTTTAGTTTCATCAGCAACATAAGGCATTTATTTTCCTGAATTCTCTCCAATTTCTCAAAAACAAACTTATGTGTTATGAGTGGGTAACATAACTTAAAATTAATATCATAGTCTTTTTTACTTTTATGATGGTGATGTTATGAGATCATGTTATTTCTGGTTTCACACTTTATAACCCCTTTCATAATGATCTTAACTGACCAAGAGTTGAACCTCAACTACTTTTTCAGCTTCAAATTCGCTCCTACACAATTAGAATCTAAATGAAAATCTTTATGAATCAAAGATTGTTCTAGTTTTATGTTTAACAAATGCCTAGCTGTGTTTAGTTAACACTAGTTAAGGCTTAAATAAGCCTGCAGTGCAAAATCCCACTGGTTCCAACAGAATCACAGTTTAAGTTATGTCACAGTTATTTTGTCCTCATGTAAAAATGCAGGAAATAAACGTCACTGGATCAATGCTGCAGTGCTGATCCAAGCTGCAGACATGCCGAAATGATTACTGATTTCCAAATTAATTGGTATTTGACATATGTGTGTTCCTCAAGCTCGTGTCCTCTACCAAAGGCCTGGGAGTTTGAGGGTTTGATGCAGTAACTTAGCTGTTCCTACGACTGCACTCTTCTGGACAGAGACCTCTGATGTTGTCCCTGGAATCTGCTCTCTTCCAATTTGGGGGTTACAGCTCCTAGTGCTGCTATTACTACTGGAACCACTTTGGACTTTACCTTCCACATCTTCTTCAGTTGCTTTTTGTGCTGCCTTTGGTGCTTCTTCATTTTCTCATGCTCCTTCTTTCTAATGTTGCTTTCAGCTAGGATTGCCACATTGATCACAACTGTGGTTTTCGTTCCCTTGTCAACCACCAGTATGTCTGGTTGGTTGGCCAACAGCTGCTTGTGTCTGGAATTTGAAGTCCCACAGGACCTTAGCCAAGACACTGTTGTTCTCACCCTCATTCTGTGGTGTCTCCCATCAGGAATTGGGGACTTCTAAACCAGATGTGGCACAGATGTTCCTGTACATGATTCCCAGCACTTGGTTGTGCCTCTCAGTGTACGCTGTCCCAGCTTGCATCCTTCTACTATGTGCTGGACTGTTGCTGGGGTAAATTGGGACCTGTTGGCTGTGGTAGACTCCTGCCTATATGGATCTGGTGCTTTGGGCTTGTTCTTGTGCTGTCATGATCAGAGCCTCTGTGTTGTCCTTTAGGCCAGACTTCTCTAGCCACTGGTAGGTCTTCTTGATGTCAGCCACTTCTACCTATGAATGGTACATCCCATGGAGGAGTTTAGTCTTCCATGATATTGCTTCTTCCTGTTCCTTATCACCATCTATCTTCAGCTGTCTGAGGCATTCTTGTTGCAGTTTATCTCAGGAAGCCATCTTTCTGATGTACTCAAGGATGCTCCTCATCTCATCCTGGATTGTGGCTCTGACACGCACTAATCCTCACCCTCCCTCCTTCTGTTGCTCATAGAGCCTTAGGGTCATGGACTTTGGGTGGAAACCTCCATGCATTGTGAGGAGATTTGTTTCTTGATATCACTGGCATCTATCTCCTCCTGTGGCCAACTTCTTATCCCAGCTGGGTATCTGATGACTGGTAGAGCGTATGTATTGATGGCTCAGATCTTATTCCTACCACTGAGCTGGTTTCTTAGCACCTGTCTTACCTTCTGGAGGCATTTAGCTGTGGTTGACCTTCTTGCATCTTCACCATGGTTCCCATTGGCTTGTGGGATTGCCAGATACTTGAAGTGAGTGACCACCCACTCTGTGCTGTGCATGCAACATAATGGAGAGTAGAATAAAACTTTCCCCCCGTTGTGCTCTTGTGTGTTTTACACCCCTTTAGCTTTGTGGCTTTGCAGCATCTTGCTGAAACAGAAGCATGGCGGTACAGCAGGGGAGTTGGTGAGACGGGAGGTGGGTGGAGTGGCTGAATGGAAGCCAGTGTTTTGATCTGAGAGTCTGGTACTCGTGACACTAAACTGTATAACATATTTAACTCATATTGTCATGAGTAATCTCTGAACGCCCTTCTAGTTTTACATCTGCCTCCTCAGGAACCCAAAATGCCGTGTGCTCTATAAATTCTTCTGTAGGCGTTTGTTGTCTTTTTCTAATCAGTACAGTGAAATGAGGTATATTTGAGTGGAACCTGATCATTTCCCTCATACGCTAGATAAATGGACCTGTCATTATTCGCTGTTTAACACGACCCACATTCACTTAAGACACATAAGCAGGATATAAACACACTTAAGAGTCGAGTTCCATTTTCCCACAGATAAGCATAAAATCTCCAAGCGTCTGTTTGCAGCTTGTAGTTTTTGTTTTTACACTTCTCAGGTCATGTCAAGAAGCAGTAAATCAACAGCTAATATCTTCCTTTATCCTGAGTAATCTTAGATACATGCTGCAAGTTATTCTTGGAAATTGCACGCTCCGGCTAAACGCTTTCCTTTAAAAAAAAAAAAAAAAAAAAAAAAAACGAAGCAGTATTCAATTTTCTCCTCCTCCTCTCTAAAATGTAAGATGCACGCCGCGGTGACCTGGTGTGTTTCTCAGGGGCCTACGTTCATCTGATGGTGGTCATGGATACTTGTGCATTTTGTGTCATTATGGCTGCATTTCTTCTGGGGCCTTGGATGCTTTACTCAGCTGTGATAATATTCTCTGAGAGCTCATTAGAATTCAGTGTAAACTTGATGCTCTTCCCTGCAGTAGGCCCACCAGCAGTGTGGGGGCTGCTCTGTTCTGCTCGCCTCTGCTTGCACAAAGTCTCACTCCCTCCCTGATACACGGCTGCAGCTTATACTGGCAAGCAGCAATCAGATTAATAACTAAACATGCTTCTAACTGGCCTCAGTGAAATACTCAAATGATACGGCTGCTTGCTAAAAGGACGCCCATCATGGAATTTCAAGCATTATCCTTCCACGATGATATGACATGTCATTACAAGTACACTCCCCACCCCACCCCCATATCATCTGCCTATTAGTATTTTAACATATTATCCTGCAGAATGCAAAAATGAATTTGATTTCTTCCTACATGCACATAGCATTTCTGGAAAAGAAATCCCATTCATATACAGTATGTGTCACTGCTTGCAGCACATCTGTGCGTTAATCCTTTCATCTTGCAGCCACAGTGCACGTGCATGCTCTTGAGCGCCTGCGTGAGCTTACATTCTGTCTAAGCGCAGCATTGCAGAGCACAAGCTGCATACTAACCCAATCATTAAGACATAAATGAGAACATCAGAATCTATCTGCAGTCTCACACACAGCAGTCCTGAGAGAGAAGCAGAGGGAGGGAGAACGACGGGATGGAGAGATGACCAATTTATCTTCAGTCTGTCCTTCCTCCTCTTCTAATGTTTGCATCCTACTTCCTTTCTTTCTCAGGCACAGGGATGTGACGGCTTCTGGCCTGGATAGAGATATCACAGATTTTCCGTCCGTAGATTTTCATGTAATTAAGAGCAGCGAAGCAGTTTGATTCTGCAGAATTCACCATCCTGTTGGGATTTGGTCTTGAATGTAAATGTTGCATAATCTTGGATTACTTTGTACAGTGTGTGCAACTGAATCACAAAATCACAGTTCATGTGTCAACATGCACAATATTTGAAGTGAACAGGACTGAGACATGTGTTTGAGCAGAGATCCTCAGTTAGCGCCCTGTGCCACTGGAGAAAGGATTAATTGCGCATGAATTGAGTACACAAAGTACGGCGTTCGTTGTCGTCCGCAACAAAAATGGCCAAAAATGACAAATGTCCCAGTATGAATTACAGATATATTAATAATATATAGCGAATATATGATGAACAATCACGGTTGTATAACGCATGTAGTGAGGAAACGGATCAGGCGCATTGCGATTATCACGGCAGTATTACGGGTGTATTATGATGCACTGCGCACGTGCACGGCATCTGCATTGTGGTCATAAATGAAGCACACTCGGGCCGTATACAACCCCTGGCAAAAATTATGGAATCACCGGCCTCGGAGGATGTTCATTCAGTTGTTTAATTTTGTAGAAAAAAAGCAGATCACAGACATGACACAAAACTAAAGTCATTTCAAATGACAACTTTCTGGCTTTAAGAAACACTATAAGAAATCAAGAAAAAAAAGATTGTGGCAGTCAGTAACGTTACTTTTTTAGACCAAGCAGAGGAAAAAAATATGGAATCACTCAATTCTGAGGAAAAAATTATGGAATCACCCTGTAAATTTTCATCCCCCAAACTAACACCTGCATCATATCAGATCTGTTGTGTGGGCCGCCAGAAGAGGAGGTACTGCTGGCCCACCACCAAAGGGCGCCCTGCCTGAAGTGCGGGCTTCAGGCACGAGTGGGCGCTGCCGCCACGGACACAGCCGGGAGTGACAGCTGTCACTCATTAAATCCTGACAGCTGTCACACATTCTACATCATCACACTCCATAAAACCCAGACGTCATCTCCACCTCATCGCCGAGATATCGTACTTCACTGGAGGTAATATCCTCAGCCGTTTGTTTTGCAATATATCTGTATATTGTGAGTGTTTGCAGGAGTACCGGTTCCTCTTTCTGTGGAAGCTGAGTGAGTGCAGGACGGCACTCTTTTCCCCTGAGGAATCACTGCGGTACTCTACAGAATATTGAGTGAGAGGTGGAGGTGGCATTCCCACCGTTGTTGTTACTGGGTGTACACACACCCACACTTGACTGTCTTTGTTCTCGCCAGCAGTACCAGATCCGACAGTCGGGGACGGTGATCACCTGGGAATTCGGGACTTGGCGGCTCCAGTATTCACCAGGTTCTGTGGCGGCGGAAATCGTGTGGTTCCGGCTCTTCCCAGGACAGACGTCTTCTATCCTCGAGCCTGCCCACACGTCACCTTTGTGGATTGATTGTAATTATATTCTGGAATTGTCTGTATATTGTGCACATTTCACAACATTAAATTGTTACTTTTTGGCTCATCTATTGGCCGTTCATTTGCGCTCCCTGTTGTGGGTCCGTGTCACTACACTTTCACAACAAGATCTACTCGTTAACACTGACCCTATGGCATGACATTGACCCTATGTGTCTTTTTACAAGGAATGTTTTCGCAGTTTTTGCCCTATGGCAAGATGCATTATCATTTTGAAACATCCCCAAACATCTTTTCAATTGTCCAAAATATCAACGTAAACTTGTGCATTTATTGATGATGTAATGACAGCCATCTCCCCAGTGCCTTTACCTGACATGCAGCCCCATATCATCAATGACTGTGGAAATTTACATGTTCTCTTCAGGCAGTCATCATTATAAATCTCATTGGAACGGCACCAAACAAAAGTTCCAGCTTCATCACCTTGCCCAATGCAGATTCGAGATTCATCACTGAATATGACTTTCATCCAGTCATCCACAGTCCACGAATGCTTTTCCTTAGCCCATTGTAACCTTGTTTTTTTCTGTTTAGGTGTTAATGATGGCTTTCGTTTAGCTTTTCTGTATGTAAATCCCATTTCCTTTAGGCGGTTTCTTACAGTTCGGTCACAGACGTTGACTCCAGTTTCCTCCCATTCGTTCCTCATTTGTTTTGTTGTGCATTTTTCGATTTTTGAGACATATTGTTTTAAGTTTTCTGTCTTGACGCTTTGATGTCTTCCTTGGTCTAGCAGTATGTTTGCCTTTAACAACCTTCCCATGTTGTTTGTATTTGGTCCAGAGTTTAGACACAGCTGACTGTGAATAACCAACATCTTTTGCAACATTGCATGATGATTTACTCTCTTTTAAGAGTTTGATAATCCTCTCCTTTGTTTCAATTGACATCTCTCGTGTTGGAGCCATGATTCATGTCAGTCCACTTGGTGCAACCATCTCCAAGGTGTGTTCACTCCTTTTTAGATGCAGACTAACGAGCAGATCTGATATGATGCAGGTGTTAGTTTGGGGGATGAAAATTTACAGGGTGATTCCATAATTTTTTCCTCAGAATTGAGTGATTCCATATTTTTTTCCTCTGCTTGGTCTAAAAAAGTAACCGTTACTGACTGCCACAATCTTTTTTTCTTGATTTCTTATAGTGTTTCTTAAAGCCAGAAAGTTGCCATTTGAAATGACTTTAGTTTTGTGTCAAGTCTGTGATCTGCTTTTTTTCTACAAAATTAAACAACTGAATGAACATCCTCAGAGGCCGGTGATTCCATAATTTTTGCCAGGGGTTGTATAGGCAGCATCCAGCACAGAGCATGTGGCAGCCGGTAGAACAAAGAACGGCGTCCAGCTGTGAACACAGCGCATCTGATTTGCATCTGCCGCAAATCAGATGCAAAGCAGACATAATAAAAACGCTTTATTCGTGGCCAATCTGTATGCAGTCGCTACAACTTATTTTAGTTCGTGATGTGGACATGATGGGCATGCAAAATATCCATTTTACACACTGTCCCAGTCCTCTGCCAAGCCACAAATCCCCGTCAGTTGCGGATATCAGAAGATGACGGCGAATATACAGCGCTTAGATTGAGTATGTATGGAGTATGTAAGGCGGATGTCATCCGTAGCCAAAATTTTGTGCAGCTCAAAAATCCTGGTAACAGAGAAACGTGCCCTCTGGATAATTGCGGACGTGTGCGGGTGTCAGCCAACTCATACAAGCATGTTTCACGGATCTCATACAAGCATGTTTCACGGATATTGCAGATGTTAAGCAAATATGAGCCAATTTTGTGCGCAATCCATATGTAAATCCTCCTAAATGCCAGTGGGACAGGGCCCTTAGATTTGGCAGAGAGGCCAAAGACTGGCGCAGAATTCCACTTGAATCAAAATCGAAAACATATTCTCACAGCACAGTATACTCTCAACCCCCTCCTGTGGGTTTACCACCTGCAGAGGGGGCCATGGGGGTCGGGTGCAGAGAGGATTGGATGGCGGTCGAGGGCGGGTGGCCCGGCGGCCCGGTCCATGCTCACAGCCCCTGGCTGTTGGGACGTGGAATGTCACCTCGCTAGGGGGGAAGGAGCCTGAGCTTGTGCGGGAGGTTGAGAGATACCGACTAGAGATAGTCGGGCTCACCTCCATGCACAGCTTGGGCTCTGGTACCCAACTCCTGGAGAGGGGCTGGACGCTTCATTTTTCTGGCATCGCCCACGGGAAGAGGCGGAGAGCTGGGGTCGCATTGCTTATTGCTCCCCAGCTCAATCACCAAGTGTTGGAGTTCACTCCGGTGAACGAGAGGGTCGCGTCCCTACGCCTTCGGGTCGGGGACAGGTCTCTCACCGTTGTCTCGGCCTACGGGCCGAGCAGCAGTGCAGAGTACCCGACCTTCCTGGAGTCCCTGGGAGGGGTACTAGATAGCGCTCCGACTGGGGACTCCATTGTTCTCCTGGGGGATTTCAACGCCCACGTGGGCGGCGACAGTGAGACCTGGAGGGGGGTCATCGGGAAGCATGGCCTCCCCGATCTGAACCCGAGTGGTGTTCAGTTGTTGGACTTCTGTGCTAGTCACAGTTTGTCCATCACGAACACCATGTTCGAGCACAAGGGTGTCCATAAGTGCACATGGCACCAGGACACCCTGAGCCGGAGGTCGATGATCGACTTTGTAGTCGTATCATCTGACCTACGGCCACGTGTCTCGGACACTCGAGTGAAGAGAGGGGCAGAGCTGTCGACTGATCACCACCTGGTGGTGAGTTGGATCCGCTGGGAGGGTAGGAAGCCGGTAAGACCTGGCAGGCCCAAACGTATTGTGAGGGTCTGCTGGGAATGACTGGCGGAACCCTCTGTCAGTGAGGTCTTCAACTCCCACCTCTGGGAGAGCTTCTCCCAGATCCCGGGGGAGATTGGAGACATGGAGTCCGAGTGGACCATGTTCTCCACCTCCATTGTCGATGCGGCTGCTCGTAGCTGTGGTCGCAAGGTCTCTGGTGCCTGTCGCGGCGGCAATCCCTGAACCCGGTGGTGGACACCGGAAGTAAGGGATGCCATCAAGCTAAAGAAGGAGTCCTACTTATCTTTGTTGGTAGGTGGGACCCCAGAGGCAGCTGACAGGTACCGGCAGGCCAAGCGTGCCGCAGCCCATGCGGTCGCAGAGGCAAAAACTCGGGTCTGGGAGGAGTTCGGGGAGGCTATGGAGGAGGACTATCGGTCGGCCTCGAAGAGATTCTGGCAAACCGTCCGACGCCTCAGGAGGCTGAAGCAGCTCTCCACCAGCACTGTTTACGGTGCGGGTGGGGAGCTGTTGACCCTGACTGGGGATGTTGTCGGGCGGTGGAAGGAGTACTTCGAGGATCTACTCAATCCCATCGTCACGTCTTCCGAAGAGGAAGCAGAGACTAGGGACTCGAAGGTGGACTCATCCATTACCCAGGCCGAAGTCACCGAGGTGGTTAGAAAGCTCCTTGGTGGCAAGGCTCCTGGGGTGGATGAAATCCATCCTGAGTACCTTAAGTCTCTGGATGTTGTGGGGCTGTCTTGGCTGACACGCCTCTGCAACATCGCGTGGCGATCGGGGACAGTGCCTCTGGATTGGCAGACCGGGGTGGTGGTCCCTCTGTTTAAGAAGGGGGACCGGAGGGTGTGTTCCAACTATAGGGGGATCACACTCCTCAGCCTCCCCGGTAAGGTCTATTCCAGAGTACTGGAGAGGAGAATTCGACCGATGGTCGAACCTCGGATTCAGGAGGAGCAGTGTGGTTTTCGTCCTGGTCGCGGCACACTGGACCAGCTCTACACGCTCCATCGGGTGCTCGAGGGTTCATGGGAGTTTGCCCAACCAGTCCACATGTGTTTTGTGGATCTGGAGAAGGCATTCGACCGTGTCCCTGGTGCACCATGTGGGGAGTGCTCCGGGAGTACGGGGTCCGGGGTCCTTTGCTAAAGACTATCCGGTCCCTGTACAGCCGCAGCAGGAGCTTGGTTCGCATTGCCGGTAGTAAGTCAAACCTGTTTCCAGTGCACGTTGGCCTCCGCCAGGGCTGCCCTTTGTCACCGGTTCTGTTCATTATTTTTATGGACAGAATTTCTAGGCGCAGCCAGGGTGTAGAGGGGGTCTGGTTTGGGAACCACAGAATCTCGCGTCTGCTGTTTGCGGACGATGTGGTTCTGTTGGCTTCGTCAAATCAGGACCTTCAGCGTGCACTGGGGTGGTTTGCAGCCGAGTGTGAAGCGTCCGGGATGAAAGTCAGCACCTCCAAATCTGAGGCCATGGTTCTCGACCGGAAAAAGGTGCTTTGCCCTCTTCAGGTCGGTGGAGTGTCCTTGCCTCAAGTGGAGGAGTTTATCAGTGAAATCACCTGCTGGAGTCAGTGGCTGCAAAGAAAACCTGCACCCTCTTTGCCCTTTGTGGAATACTTTGGACACCACTGCTATAGAACCACCTTGGGTTTTGGATGGCAAACACAGATAACTGCTGCATCCCCCACCTCTAAAATGTAACAATCTACCATATATTTTCCAAAGTATAAGTTGTACTGCAGTATAAGTTGCATGCATTTTCTGTTATGTGTAACTCACTTTTTAACACATTGTTTCCCTGGCAAGTTTAACAATGGTCAAGAACTGAGTGTAGCACATATGCACACCACAGCATGTGCTGTTACTTTACATAAGGACTTTCAAAGCCCAAAAATATGCTAAATGGACAAATAAACATGCATTGGACACTGTGGTTTGGACAACAGCACATATCAGATGCACATGGATGCAGATGTAAACAGTGGATTTTTGCACGAAAGCCTGAGTGTGTGGCATATGCCATAAGGACTTTTATATGCCATAAGGACTGTTATATTCCAAAAATAACCAAGATGGACAAATAAATCTGTGATGGACAACATGCTGGATATTATCTGACAGATGAACATGAATTGCTAACCTACAACACTGGAAACACTCATCTTAACCCTCTGGGGCCGACGCTGTTGTATACGAGGGCTGGGACCAAGCTTTACTAAATTATAAATAACTTTTTAATGACATGAGATAGAAACGTACTCTTTTTTTTTGGTGAAAAGTTAACTCTGCGAACTTTCGAGCCACTGTCCACCATCTTTGTACTCCTGTGTTTCCAATCGGAATTGGTTCACTGTCACATGGTTTTCCAAAATCCAATCGTAGGGCAGATTTACCTCATGTGATAAACCAAAGATTGTTTTCAGGAGTGATATCTTACTAGTTGGCCCGTTTGAATAGCCCCCTAACTTCTCCAATGTGCCCTGTGCCATTACGCACAGCCAAAAGTGAAAGCAGACGAAGAGCCTCGCATGACAATCTCATGTGCTCAAACAAAGAGTGTGTAACTATCAGGATTGGTCCACTAGTTTGCATTTGAATGTTACTGGACTACTCTGTGGCTCTCTCCCTCTGGCATAAAGCACTGTTTACCATATCAATGGGGTGAGGGAGAGGGGCCGCTCCTCAGACTGGAGCATAAATGCATAGACCATTTTGTATATATTGTTCAAAACGTGCATTTGTGTTTATTGTTTGAACTTTTTTGTTGCACAGTCTTTCACACAAGACCTCAAATTACCTTTATAAAGTGTCAAAACAGTTGTTTATTATAGTTTGCTGTGTGTTTTAAATAAATGTGTGTGGAAAATTATTTTCCGCTTTACTTTTTTCTTTGTTATTGTAAACCTTTATTACACTTATAAAACACAACAAAAGCATATATATTATGAAAGAACAGGTTGTCCTGAAAAAAAGAGACATAAAACTTGATTGTGGGATGCAGGGAGAGCCGTTAACAGCAATAATAAAACATTTATGCCAGGTGAGTGAACTGTCCAAAAAATGCCCTTGGACCCCAGAGGGTTAACCTCCCTCAGTAACCATTCATTTGGCAATGTACCAAATGATCCTAGTACCAATGACATCTAGTTCTTGCCTTCGGTCAATAGTTGGAATCTAAGTCTCACAACCATACAGTAAGACAGGAAGCACCAAGACTAATACTTGCAATCTTCATTCTCCACCAAAGCTGTAAGACTCGTCAAATAGCGCTGTCTAGCGACCTCATGACTCCATGAGCTCTTCACAGGCATCTCTCACAGGACTCTGAGCCACGGCACCATTCAGACAAAAGCAGCAATTTATTGTGATTAACAAAGACATCAATAAGACAATAGATTGTACAAGGCACAGAAGAGTACACAGGAATACGAAAACAAATTAAAGCACTCAAAATGGAAATATGAGCAGATGAAAGAAAAGCATGTAATAGCACAAATTAAGTAATAGGCAGACAAACTGTCATCCTTGATAACAAAGATCTGAGCCACGAGGAGGACCTGATGCTTGACAATGATTTAATCCAAATAACGCTGCTGCCCAGTGCTCATCTTAATCCTTAGTAACAACCACCATACCGGTGGAGATTAAACCGTCTTCATACATCAGCAGTATTTTACAACATGTGCAGGAGACTAAGCACAAGGCTGGTGTTTTGCCTTCTCCTCCTCTTTGTTCAAATTCCATCAGCAGCATTATTCTTGAAGCGAAACTGCCTGATTGTTTACCGAGACGTCGTAAGAATCTGTCACAATAGTCGCTTAACGGAGACAGGTCTTTTAAGGCGGGCGCATGTTGTGTTTGTAATCGTCTTGATGTGGCTGTCAGCTGTGTTAAAAGAAGTATCAAATTAAGTTTGTTTATCAACGTAGCATTCTATTAAATTCCAACAAATAACGAATAGGCCAAGCTGCCTGTCCAGCTGATAGTGCAGTTCTACACGGCCATCATCGAGTCCATCCTCTGCTCCTCCATCACGGTGTGGCACGCCGGGGCCACAGCCAGGGACAGACACAGACTGCAGCGCATTGTGGCCTCTGCTGAGAAGGTGATCGGCTGTAGCCTTCCATCTCTCCATGACCTGCATGTCTCCAGGACTCTGGGCCGAGCAGGTCGGATCACAGCTGACCCTTCTCACCCTGCACACGATCTATTCAAACCACTCCTCTTGGGCAGGAGGCTACGGTCCATCCGGACCAGAACCTCCCGCCATAAGAACAGTTTCTTCCCCTCTGCCGTTAGACTCATGAACACCTTATAACTCAGTCACCTTAAGCTTAACTCTGTCACTTTATCATTTTATTGTGGGTCAACTATACAATGTACTTTGGTTTTTAATTGCACTCCTCCCACTGCACTGTTTTTTCTGTTTCTCTGTTTTTCTGTTGCACACAGCCTTTCATATTTCATATTTCTTTTTTTTATCTTATATTTTATCTTAGCATTTTATCTCTTCTTAATGTTGCACCATTGTACCGAAGCAAATTCCTAGTCTGTGAATCCTGTTCACTGGCAATGGCAATAAACTTCTTCTGATTCTGATTCTGAATAAATACATGTCAAGGTAATGAAGAATTGCATGTTATTACTGTACAATTATTTATTTTTGCTAATTGCTTTAGCACGTCAGTGCTGCATTTAATTGCATTTAATTTGATTCACCATGTAATCACATTTTACTCAGTTCACCAGTTTAATTTGAAAGCTATTTAATTGAAACACTTCTGAGTTTATCTATTTTCTTATGTACCTAGTATGTATGGCACTTTCGCTCCACAATAATGCACAACTTGATTAGAATATTTAAGGCTGGAGAAGGGAATAAAATCAAGGTTATAGAAAAATGAACAGTATGTTTCTCTGCAGATGTTATCATGATAAACAGCCTGTTGTAATAAATGAACATGGTCTAAAATTGAAGTCTAAAATCTGCCACATGTACAGTGGCCCACAGAGGCCGCATCATTTCTAAATAAAGACAACACTAACAAATGTAGAAAACACTATTATAAAAAGAAAACATTTGGATCAGTTCAACATGGTCTTACATACAAAAAAAAATCTTGAAAATTTAAAACACAAAGAACATGAACAAATATAACTTGCAGTTTATGCAGCAACTTAATTTGATTTGCTGCAAAGTCACACGGCTCATGCAAAAACAGACACTCTGCAAGTAGCATGATGGAATTATTTGCAACACAAAAAGAGGTTTCTGTCAAAAGTACTTTCACTGAGTTCCATTGTTCCCTGCAATGCAAATAAATGAATAAAATATAAAAATATACATAGCTAAACTCTAAAAAAAATTAACCGCTGTCTCAATGAGAACAAATCAAATCAAAATCAAATCAATTTTATTTATATAGCGCCAAATCACAACAAACAGTTGCCCCAAGGCGCTTTATATTGTAAGGCAAAGCCATACAATAATTACGGAAAAACCCCAACGGTCAAAACAAACCCCTGTGAGCAAGCACTTGGCAACAGTGGGAAGGAAAAACTCCTTTTTAACAGGAAGAAACCTCCAGCAGAACCAGGCTCAGGGAGGGGCAGTCTTCTGTTGGGACTGGTTGGGGCTGAGGGAGAGAACCAGGAAAAAGACATGCTGTGGAGGGGAGCAGAGATCAATCACTAATGATTAAATGCAGAGTGGTGCATACAGAGCAAAAAGAGAAAGAAACACTCAGTGCATCATGGGAACCCCCCAGCAGTCTAAGTCTATAGCAGCATAACTAAGGGATGGTTCAGGGTCACCTGATCCAGCCCTAACTATAAGCTTTAGCAAAAAGGAAAGTTTTAAGCCTAATCTTAAAAGTAGAGAGGGTGTCTGTCTCCCTGATCTGAATTGGGAGCTGGTTCCAGAGGAGAGGAGCCTGAAAGCTGAAGGCTCTGCCTCCCATTCTACTCTTACAAACCCTAGGAACTACAAGTAAGCCTGCAGTCTGAGAGCGAAGCGCTCTATTGGGGTGATATGGTACTATGAGGTCCCTAAGATAAGATGGGACCTGATTATTCAAAACCTTATAAGAAGAAGAATTTTAAATTCTATTCTAGAATTAACAGGAAGCCAATGAAGAGAGGCCAAGATAGGTGAGATATGCTCTCTCCTTCTAGTCCCCATTAGTACTCTAGCTGCAGCATTTTGAATTAACTGAAGGCTTTTCAGGGAACTTTTAGGACAACCTGATAATAATGAATTACAATAGTCCAGCCTAGAGGAAGTAAATGCATGAATTAGTTTTTCAGCATCACTCTGAAACAAGACCTTTCTAATTTTAAAGATATTGCGTAAATGCAAAAAAGCAGTCCTACATATTTGTTTAATATGCGCATTGAATGACATATCCTGATCAAAAATGACTCCAAGATTTCTCACAGTATTACTAGAGGTCAGGGTAATGCCATCCAGAGTAAGGATCTGGTTAGACACCATGTTTCTAAGATTTGTGGGGCCAAGTACAATAACTTCAGTTTTATCTGAGTTTAAAAGCAGGAAATTAGAGGTCATCCATGTCTTTATGTCTGTAAGACAATCCTGCAGTTTAGCTAATTGGTGTGTGTCCTCTGGCTTCATGGATAGATAAAGCTGGGTATCATCTGCGTAACAATGAAAATTTAAGCAATGCCGTCTAATAATACTGCCTAAGGGAAACATGTATAAAGTGAATAAAATTGGTCCTAGCACAGAACCTTGTGGAACTCCATAATTAACAGTCTATGAAGAAGATTCCCCATTTACATGAACAAATTGTAATCTATTTGATAAATATGATTTAAACCACTGCAGCGCAGTGCCTTTAATACCTATGGCATGCTCTAATCTCTGTAATAAAATTTTATGGTCAACAGTATCAAAAGCAGCACTGAGGTCTAACAGAACAAGCACAGAGATGAGTCCACTGTCTGAGGCCATAAGAAGATCATTTGTAACCTTCACTAATGCTGTTTCTGTACTATGATGAATTCTAAAACCTGACTGAAACTCTTCAAATAGACCATTCCTCTGCAGATAATCAGTTAGCTGTTTTACAACTACCCTTTCAAGAATTTTTGAGAGAAAAGGAAGGTTGGAGATTGGCCTATAATTAGCTAAGCTAGCTGGGTCAAGTGATGGCTTTTTAAGTAATGGTTTAATTACTGCCACCTTAAAAGCCTGTGGTACATAGCCAACTAATAAAGATAGATTGATCATATTTAAGATCGAAGCATTAATTAATGGTAGGGCTTCCTTGAGCAGCCTGGTAGGAATGCGGTCTAATAGACATGTTGATGGTTTGGAGGAAGTAACTAATGAAAATAACTCAGACAGAACAATCGGAGAGAAAGAGTCTAACCAAATACCGGCATCACTGAAAGCAGCCAAAGATAACGATACGTCTTTGGGATGGTTATGAGTAATTTTTTCTCTAACAGTTAAAATTTTATTAGCAAAGAAAGTCATGAAGTCATTACTAGTTAAAGTTAAAGGAATACTCAGCTCAATAGAGCTCTGACTCTTTGGCAGCCTGGCTACAGTGCTGAAAAGAAACCTGGGGTTGTTCTTATTTTCTTCAATTAGTGATGAGTAGTAAGATGTCCTAGCTTTACGGAGGGCTTTTTTATAGAGCAACAGACTCTTTTTCCAGGCTAAGTGAAGATCTTCTAAATTAGTGAGACGCCATTTCCTCTCCAACTTACGGGTTATCTGCTTTAAGCTGCGAGTTTGTGAGTTATACCACGGAGTCAGGCACTTCTGATTTAAAGCTCTCTTTTTCAGAGGAGCTACAGCATCCAAAGTTGTCTTCAATGAGGATGTAAAACTATTGACGAGATACTCTATCTCACTTACAGAGTTTAGGTAGCTACTCTGCACTGTGTTGGTATATGGCATTAGAGAACATAAAGAAGGAATCATATCCTTAAACCTAGTTACAGCGCTTTCTGAAAGACTTCTAGTGTAATGAAACTTATTCCCCACTGCTGGGTAGTCCATCAGAGTAAATGTAAATGTTATTAAGAAATGATCAGACAGAAGGGAGTTTTCAGGGAATACTGTCAAGTCTTCAATTTCCATACCATAAGTCAGAACAAGATCTAAGATATGATTAAAGTGGTGGGTGGACTCATTTACATTTTGAGCAAAGCCAATTGAGTCTAATAATAGATTAAATGCAGTGTTGAGACTGTCATTCTCAGCATCTGTGTGGATGTTAAAATCGCCCACTATAATTATCTTATCTGAGCTAAGCACTAAGTCAGACAAAAGATCTGAAAATTCACAGAGAAACTCACAGTAATGACGAGGTGGACGATAGATAATAACAAATAAAACTGGTTTTTGGGACTTCCAATTTGGATGGACAAGACTAAGAGTCAAGCGTTAAAATGAATTAAAGCTCTGTCTGGGTTTTTGATTAATTAATAAGCTGGAATGGAAGATTGCTGCTAATCCTCCACCTCGGCCTGTGCTATGAGCATTCTGGCAGTTAGTGTGACTCGGGAGTGTTGACTCATTAAAACTAACATATTCATCCTGCTGTAACCAGGTTTCTGTAAGGCAGAATAAATCAATATGTTGATCAATTATTATATCATTTACTAACAGGGACTTAGAAGAGAGAGACCTAATGTTTAATAGACCACATTTAACTGTTTTAGTCTGTGGTGCAGTTGAAGGTGCTATATTATTTTTTCTTTTTGAATTTTTATGCTTAAATAGATTTTTACTGGTTATTGGTGGTCTGGGAGCAGGCACCATCTCTACGGGGATGGGGTAATGAGGGGATGGCAGGGGGAGAGAAGCTGCAGAGAGGTGCGTAAGACTACAACTCTGCTTCCTGGTCCCAACCCTGGATAGTCACGGTTTGGAGGATTTAAGAAAATTGGCCAGATTTCTAGAAAGTGGGATGGATGCCGTCTCTCCTAACAAGACCAGGTTTTCCCCAGAAGCTTTGCCAATCATCTATGAAGCCCACCTCATTTTTTGGACACCACTCAGACAGCCAGCAATTCAAGGAGAATATGCGGCTAAACATATCACTCCCGGTCAGATTGGGGAGGGGCCCAGAGAAAACTACAGAGTCCGACATTGTTTTTGCAAAGTTACACACCGATTCAATGTTAATTTTAGTGACCTCCGATTGGCGTAACCGGGTGTCATTACTGCCGACGTGAATTACAATCTTACCAAATTTACGCTTAGCCTTAGCCAGCAGTTTCAAATTTCCTTCAATGTCGCCTGCCCTGGCCCCCAGAAGACAATTGACTATGGTTGCTGGTGTCGCTAACTTCGCATTTCTCAAAACAGAGTTGCCAATAACCAGAGTTTGATCCTCGGTGGGTGTGTCGCCAAGTGCTGAAAAACGGTTAGAAATGTGAACGGGTTGGCGGTGTACACAGGGCTTCTGTTTAGGGCTATGCTTCCTCCTCACAGTCACCCAGTCGGCCTGCTTTCCCGGCTGCTTGGGATCTGCTGGAAGGGAACTAACGGCGGCTAAGTTACCTTGGTCCGCACCGACTACAGGGGCCTGGCTAGCTGTAGAATTTTCCACGGTGCGGAGCCGAGTCTCCAATTCGCCCAGCCTGGCCTCCAAAGCTACGAATAAGCTACACTTATTACAAGTACCATTACTGCTAAAGGAGGCCGAGGAATAACTAAACATTTCACACCCAGAGCAGAAAAGTGCGGGAGAGACAGGAGAAGCTGCCATGCTAAATCGGCTAAGAGCTAGTAGCTGCGCTAAGCTAGTGGATTCCTAAAAACACACAAAGTGAATAATGTGTAAATAATTTAGAGGTGATTCAGCAGAGGGAGTGCTTTAGTTAAGGCACGTGAAGATTACACTGTGAAACAAATCGTTATCTAGTTAACTAGATCAATCTAACTGCACAGATTAAACAGCTAACAGATACAGCAAAACACCGCTGTGCTCTGGAACAGGAAGTGATACAATACCGCAGTGAGAGCCAACCACCAGTAGTTTGGCTCACCAACCACAAGTGATGTAACAATTTGCAGAGAATTTTTAAGGTTATTTCAACTTAGCTGAAATTATTTAAACTTATACCTCCGACATACATAGCCGGAATCATGCAGAGTTGTGTCGGATGTATGAATCGGAGCACATCTGATAGGTGTCGGATTTCAGTTTCAAAACATTCTGACAGCCATCTGCAGAAGTCAACACAGTTGGTCAAAATCGGCCAGCGGCCCTGAGTGTGACGCACATGTTCAAAACTCTCCGGGCACCATCGAGATGGGACACCTATCCGACGGCGGTCCATGTGTAAACTGACGACCATCTGACCGCAATTTACATCTTCTGACGGCATCAAAACAGCATTTTAAATGATCTGATCGCAGTTGATTGAGCTCTGAGATCATTCGGTCACAGCAAAGCCTGCCGATATGTTGTTCCACGTTTGTCCACCTCCACTGGACCTTGGCCAAGGAGAGTGAAGGAAATGTTATGTCATAACATGTATGTGGCACTGCGCGCATCAGAAGATCGGTGAGGCGCCTAGCAACGCAGCTGAACGGGATGTCACCACTGTAACGCAAGTATTATTACACGTTCACCTCCTAAGTCTGTAGGAGTTATGAAGTGGAAATGTTTGCCCAGCACATGACGACATAAATAAAGATGTAACTCACCTCCGGTACCTCGCGTTGCGCAGTGCAGATGGCTGGTCACGTCCCATTCACTCGGCTGCGCTGTGTGTTGGCAATGTCGGTCATCTGACAAATGCATAATCCACCTCTGGTATAAATGAATCCCATGTGAAGTGTCGCCCCAAAACAATATTCCAACTACAGTTGTGTTAAGATGCGTATAAAGTAAAATGACAACAAAAAAGAGTTTAAAAAAAGAGAAAAGAGAAAGTCCACTGGCTCCATCTGAAAGTTGTGCACATGTAGGAAATTGGCGCACTGCCAGCACAGTTCAACAGCAGTTATGGAGTCCAGCCATATGAATAAAATCTAGCAATGCAGGTATATACTGATCAAACACCTAAAGGGATTTTTCACCGGAGTGTACAACGGCAGGCGATCACTGACAGCTGTCAGCCTGTTTGTACGCTCTCTGGATGGACAGCTCCTGTGCACGCAAAGTGGCCTTTACAGTGTTTATGAACACATACACACAGCTGAGCTAACATTTCAGCCACACACTCACACACTGCTTTGATCACCTGTTCTATACACACAGGCACACGCGGCTTGTTCAGCCATTGTGAACACATGTGCAGCTGACTGGCCACACTCATCACTCAGATCACCTATTCTACACACGTACTCCATCATGTGACACACACTGATGAGAGGTCAGTTTAGCGCCGGGAATGTGAGGACAAGCTGAGATTTGATTGAGTGGGTGAGTGAGTGACAGCTCCAATGTCGGTGCCGCCTGACACCAGTCTGTCATCTGACTGTTGTCTGAAATATGTTTGGGCTGTGCATGAGACAGTCCGAATGCATGCGGACCACAGCTGGCCATGCCCCTTTTCCTTCCAACTGTGTCGGATTATGGCAATATTTGCCGTGTCGGAATGGTTCCTCCACATTCTTGCTATGTGTGTTGGGGGCTTTAACTAGAAAAGTCTTATGGCATTAACTCAGTTGAAAGTTGAAATAACTACGTTGCAATGACTTTAAAACATCTATGCAAATTGTTACATCAGTTTTTCTCATTGAGACAGCGGATTTATTTTAGAGTGTAACTGAGGAGTTAAAACATCAACACAATAAATAAAGTACAGACAAAGAGAGCGGAGCATTGTGATACACACAGCAAAGGTCTCTGAGGCAAAAACCTCTTTGTGTTGTTCGTATTTCTGTTGTGTTTTGGCACTCTGCAATGCATCTGTGTTTGGGTGCGTTGTGAGAATTTGCAGTAGACACAGTATCAAATTGAAGCATTGCATGTGCTGCAAGTTAAATTCGTGTTCTCTGTGTTTGCAAGAGTATTTTTTCATTGATGATTTTTTTTTTATGTTGAACTGATGCCTATTTATTTATGTATTTATTTCTAAGCACTTGTAAGGCCCCCATCACACATAGCAAAAATGTGCCAGAAGCATGCCCGATACGGCAAATATTGCCATAATCCAGTGCAGTCGGTAGGGAAAGAGGCGTGGTCTGCAGTGTCGGAGACAGACAGTGTTGCAGACAGACTACCTCCTCCACACCTGTCAGATCGCATTCAGAGTGTATGTAAACGACAGACTGCTGTCAGATGGCCATAAAAGGTGCTGCAGACTGCCCGATCTCCAAATGTCTGGATGGCAGACCGGAGCGCTGTTTTCCTCATGCGCATGTGTGCTCCATGCACACGCGTGGGGCTGCAATTATCACTCAGCCATGTGTGTGTATGCATAATGCTGCATGGGCCACTAAGCATGCGCGCATGGTGTGCACCTGCCACTCCAAGGTTTGCTGGCATTGGGTCATGCAGTCCCTCAGATGCAGCGCCTTTCCAGGGAACTTTACCTGTTTGCCCACTTCAGGAACACAACGCAACTCTGGACACTGCGATGGTTGGATTATCACATGGAATTAATTTTTTTCTTTTGCGTGATAGGATTTTAACCGCAGGCTGCTGTCCCAGCTTCATGTCCATGTTCGCTCTGTGAAACACTCCAAGACCGCTGTTGGAGGTAAGATCCATGTTTATTAATTGTGTAACGGCCTGGCACAAGTTCCATGTTACATCTCTTCCAGAGTTAGAAGGTGAACATTTATTACAGTGTGAGATCCATCCACCTCTGAGTCTGATGCTTGCAATGACCCGTTACTGCGCACCATGGAGAGGCGCAGCTGCCTGTGTTATGATGGAGACAATGGTTGACATTATTTACATCGCCCATGGGAAGGAATGGACAAATATCTGTACTGTAAGGTCTATTGTGGATATAACAGCCTGTTCAAATTTGCAGCGGCGTGTGCGCATTAGCGCACAGAGCTTTTGGTTCGATAGCCCCTGTTCACATTCACTGTACATCATAATAATTCATAATTATTATGATGAAGTGTGCCACATACATTTCAACAGTTCCTTTGCGCTCCGGCGGGGGGGGTGGGCATTATTATACGTGGCACGTGCAGGTCATACCGGCAGGCTTTGCAGTGCCAGATCTATCTAGAGGTTCCCTCGTATATGCTCAAATCATTTTGGATCCCGTTTTGCCGCCATCAGAAAATATGTAAATTGCGGTTAGATGGTCCTCAGATAACACATGGACCACCATCAGATAGGTGTCCCGTTTTGACGGCGCCCGGAGAATTTTGAACATGTGCATCACACTCTGGGACGCCAGCTGATTTTGACCAATTGTGTCAACTTCCACAGATGGCTGTCAGAACGTTTTGGAACTGAAATCCGACACCTTTCGGATGTGTGCCAATTCATAACTCCGACACCACTCTGCGTGATTCCGGCTATGTGTGATGTGGATATAAGTGTTCTCTGCATTTGCTGCAGTTATCTGTGGATTTACAAAACAAAAACAAACACCATTTAAAAAAAATAATTTCCACATCACAATTCAGTGCAATTAAAAGAAACAACTACAAACTCACTGCAGTGTGAAAAGTAACGAGTGGACTCCAACCCCGTGACAGAGGATCAGCAACTTTTAACAATTTGAAGATGGATCGTGTGGCAAAACATGAAAAGGACTGAAATGCACATTCATGAAACTGGGGGTCTAAATCTTCAAATACTTATTTTCCTCACTGTATATATATTCAATATAATATTCAACTTATTATAATAAATGTAAATTAACAAATAACACATCTGCTACTTTGCGTAAATAAATAAACACACCTCCTATGGGTTTCTGACATGAATTAAAAATAGATCAAAATACATGAGGAACCTAACCACATTTCCATGATATACTTGTATTAATGTCAGATTCAGATTTTGTTATAACATCTGCAATATTGATATCATGTTGATTGATGTGGCCGCGCCAGCTGTGTTGGTTTCAGGTCCTATAGAGGAGTTGTGTCTTCTACTGGTGAACTAGGAGTTTGCTGAAAAGTGTGTATTATGAATGTCATAAGGTTGCTCTTCATCATCGCCTATAAAGTGAGCAATGAGGTTAACCTTGTGCGAGTGCACACCTGTCAAGTGTATGCACCTGATGTGAGCATTTACTTGGTAATTGTGATGATCAGTGGATTGCTACTGTAAGAAACGCCAGTTTTATAACCCTGCGAATTGGTGAAGAGGGACAGCAAAATATAGCTTTTACTGGTGTGTGTCTGTGGTCAAGATTCCTTCAAACTTGGTGAGAATATTACTGTAATAGATATTTGCAGGTGGTTATGCTTTGAACTTGGCTGCACAAAGGTCAAGGTAAAGGAAAGCATGTTCCTAAAAGCATATTTTTCAATAACCAAGATGCCCAGATGCATATATTGGTCATCAAAATATTTCTGATTGATTGGTATGAATGGCATCATTATGAAGTTGCACAGAAGTCACATGATGAAGCCATACATAGTCAAAACACCATTACAGACATATGTATATTTACTTTATGGTGAGAGGCGCTCACAGGGTGTACATCAGCCCTATGATGCCTTTAAATGTGAGTTTTATTGTTTTTAATTCATGACATTCGCTCAAAACACACTCTGGAGGATCAGCACCATGGACAGCACCAGCTTGGGGCAGTAATAGACAAGATAACCGACTGTGCTAAACTTACCATGTCTGGCTCACAACAGCGTGCATGTGTGTGTGTGCATGTGTGTTGTAATTAGACCAGCCCAGGCAAGATCTGCATTATCAATTATTTTTCGGCTCCGGCGACTTTTCATCTAATAATTAACAAGAGGATGGTGCTGATTTTCTGCTGCTGAACAAAAGACAAAATATGTCCACAAAGGACGATGAACAAGGAAATCGGTCATTAATCTCACAAAAATGTGCACCAGTGAACCGCTGCATTTCACCAATCACAAATAAATAATATCTTTATAGAGATTAAACTGTCCTTTAACAGCACCACAGTAAATTCACATGGATGTTGGTTTCATTTTCGCCTTCACTGCTTTACACACCCATCTTAACCTTAGGTTAACTTTCAATTAAGATATTCAGCGTTTTTTCCTCCTGTGTTTCTTTGAAGAAAACACTGATAAATAAATGCAGAGATAAACACCTTTTGAAGATCCCTCCCTTCCTTCTCTCTGATTTTATTTATCAGGCCAGTATCAGGTAAACATGGACAGATTGATTTTCACTTGTGAATAACCAAACATCTGAAGGCTAATAGCCCCGGAAACCAAAGGTAGAGTGTGTGTGTGCAATAATATACATGGTTATATTCACCTTTGATCTGTTTGGAGCTGCAGATTTTACAGGTGTAAACTGCTGAATTTTTTTAAAGCTAAATAAACAAGTTGAGCATTTCAACTCTCTGTGATGCAGTCTACTCACAACACCCCATAACAACAACATAAAGTTTTTTAATACTTGCAAATTTATTAAAACTAAAAAAAAAAAATAGAAATCACATGCGCATACGTATTCACACCCTTTGCTCGATACTTTCTTGATGCACATTTGGCAGCAATTACAGCTTCAAGTCTACTTGAATATGATGCCACAAGCTTGGTGCACCTATCTTTGGGCAGTTTTTTCCATTTCTCTTTGCAGCATCTCTCAAGCTCCATCAGGTTGGATGGGGAACATCAGTGCACAGCCATTTTCAGATCATTCCAGAGATACTCAATGAGATTCAGGTCCGGGCTGTGGCCGGACCACTCAATCATTCACAGAGTTGTCCTGAAGCCACTCCTTTGATATCTCGACTGGTATGCTTAGGGTCATTGTCCTGCTGAAAGATGAACTTTCACCCCAGCCTGAGGTCAAGAGTGCTCTGGAGCAGGTTTTCATCCACTAGTGCATGATCCCAGGCCTGAACCTGACCTTCCACTGTGTTTAATCAATTTTAGGTCCAAATGTTTTGACTTAAATGATTATAACCTGGAGTTTGACCTTTGGTCATGTGACCACTAGAAAATGTGGTCTCTTCACATTAGTGTTGATTTATAGTCATAGGTGTATCTTCAACAGATTCATCCAAATTGGCATTACGTCCGCTAAGGCCAGGTGACCTTTGCGTGTGATGATGACTTTCATTAATTTACTTAATCTTTGGCTGACCCTCAGTCATTCCACCAGTTTTAGTCCAAATGCACTCCAAACTTTTTAGGCTACTTTAGGCCCCTTTCATACACAGTATGAATAAGTACAAATCAGGGCGAATCACAGCGGAACAGCTCGTATGAGTGAACCATATACTAAACATCGAGCCGACAGGCAGGCATGCATGATGCCCCTGCGATGGTTTCATGCACACGGGAACACAGTGCGAGCAGCTGCACAATGTGGTTACATGTCACCCACGGGATTTGAACCTGCAATTTCCAAAAGCTCTGACTGCCAGTCAGAAACGTTACCACTGAGCTACCATCACTGTCCTGTAAAAGGTGTGGGAAAATGTGTGATATCAAGAAGGACATGGACATATTAAAAAAATAATAAAAACACACACCATATAAAAACACCACATTATATTGAATCCCTCTTATCAAGCGGGCAATACAAATATGATCCATCTGTTCCTCTGTAGATGACCCATAGTCACAGACATACAGTCACGAAATGACATGAATGAAAAGCAGGGCGCTCTTATGATATCCCCATCTGCTGGCAGCATGTACACCCGGCCCCGCGCACGTGTTCTGCCTGATGTCTTGTGGACAGCGTGCCACAGGACAGACACCATGTCACATGGGTAACGTGACATTCAGATCGCCCGCTGCGTGTTATGATCTGACTGTCCATTTCACCTGGGGTAGCCTGTCAATGTGTGCACCATGCGCGCGCTCACTGCAGCCCATTGCAACAGCGATATATGAGGTCTGTGAGAAAAGTATCCGACCTTTTTATTTTTTCAAAAACCATATGGATTTGAATCATGTGTGATTGTATCAGCCAAGCTTGAACCTTCATGCGCATGCTTGAGTTTTTTCACGCCTGTCGGTTGCGTCATTCGCTGTGGGCAGGCTTTGTGTGAGCACTGGTCCACCCCTCTCGTCATTTTTTCATTGTCAGAAGAATGTCTGAAGGACTGCCGTTTTGTTGCATTACAAATTTTTTCAGAAACTCTGCCAGACAACCAGCTGGAAACCATTTCGAAGATTCAGTTGGCTTTCGGTGAAAATTATATGGGCTTCAGAGAGATTAAGGATTGTTACTGCCACTTTAAGGACGGCACAGAGAGCCAGAAGGCACGCCGCGCTCCGAGCCGCCATTGACAGGCTGAAAGGAGCTGATCACTTCCAAATCACTTCCGCGCGAATCCATCCGCACGTCTTTCATTACAAAATCTCCTTTAACAGTGGAATGTGCCGATAAAGTGCTGATCCCGACCTCTTATGAAACTTCTCTGCTAGTTACACGATGTCCTGCATCAACAGAGCCTTAAATTTGGAAGTGATCAGCTCCTTTCAGCCTGTCGATGGTGGCTGGGAGCGCGGCGCACCCTTCAGTGCTGTGGGCCATCCTTAAAGCAGCAGTAACAATCCTTAATCTCTCTGAAGCCCATAAAATTTTCACCGAAAGCCAACCGAATCTTCAAAATGGTTTCCAGCTGGTTGTCTGACAGAGTTTCTGAAAAAAATTTAATGCAACAAAACGGCAGTCCTTCAGACATTCTTCTGACAATGAAAAAACGACGAGAGGGTGGACCAGTGCTCACACAAAGCCTGCCCACAGGTGAATGACGCAACCGACAGGCGTGAAAAAACTCACACATGCGCACGAAGGTTCAAGCTTGGCTGATGCAATCACACGTGATTCAAATCCATATGGTTTTTGAAAAAAATAAAAAGGTCGGATACTTTTCTCACAGACCTCGTATGTTTTTATGCATGTCCAGGTGAGGAGAGCAAGCAGACACAGTGGACAGTTGTTAGTTCATGTCCATCCAAACACGGTACGTGTTCTCCAGCTGGGACGTCCAGAACCAGAGATCTCCACAGCTGCTCCTGCCTGTGGACACACCCTGTCAGTTCAGCACACACACACCAATGTACAAAGCCACACTCATGGGGGCACTTAGACAAATTTCACCTCCAGCTTGAAAGTGATCGTCTGCTGACTATTTTTGTGCTAACAGCGCGAATGGTCACACATTTTCTAAGTGCCAAGCGAGCGGTGTTAGATGTTTGTGTGTGTCAGCTGGAATTTGGCTGACACCTGCCACGAGAGATCATTTATACATATTGCATACGATTCCTGGTTCATGCGCAATTCAACCACATTCGTACTATGTGTGAAGTGACCATTATGCATGCACTGATGGACAGACACATGAGACGAAAAAATTTCCTGCATGCAGTACCATTGTGCATGCATGCAGTAATGAAATTTCTGCATTATAAGTCCTGAAAGATGTCATCCTTGGAAATTCATTTTCAATGAGTAATTGTGCTTTTTATTGCATTTGCTGAGAAGAATATTAGGTTAAATAAAACTTCTTGATAATTAGGCTTTTTTATCAAATCAAATTTATTCATTTGTATAGCACCAATTCACAACAAGGACACCCCAAGGTGCTTCACACAACACACCTCAAAAACAGAACAAAATGAATTAAAAGATCAAAAGGCACAATAAAAGAGTAAAAACATAAAAGAGTAAAACGAATAAAAAAGCACATAAAAACATAATATACTAACAATAAGACTGGGAAAACAGGTGGGTCTTAAGTCTAGACTTAAAAGTCTCCACAGAATCCAACTGTCTTATTTGCGCAGGGAGATCATTCCACAGAGCAGAGGCACAATAAGAAAAAGCTCTGTAACCTGCAGACTTTTTATTCACCAAAGGAACACAAAGACGTTCTGCACCCTACAAACGCAGGGCCCAAGCCGGTACGTAGGGCTCAACCAGGTCAGCCAGGTAGGGAGGTGCCAGTCCATGAACAATTTTACAGGCCAGTAACAGAACTTTAAAATCCAGTCTCACAAAGACAGGAAGCCAGTGTATTAATGTATTATTAATGTATGCAGCGAGATGCTGCACAACCTGTGCTTGATGCTGATGCAGCAGCTTCAGAGCTGATGTCAAAAACAGACTCAGACTGACCAAAAAAAAAAAAGACCATCTGTATCCTGGGAACCACTCTGGAGCTAGTGGAACAAGCAATGCAGGGAAGGATGCTGCATAAACAGATATCCATCATAGATAATGTCCCCGACATCACTTCCATTCAAACAGCGGAGCACTTTCAGTCTTATTCAACTTGGAATGATAAGAGAAGTCAGTTCCTTTCAACATCAACTTGTACAATATAATGACAGGCAGGAGGTTTGTAGTCAAATGAAACCTCTGCTGCCCTCAAAGGCATTTCACTCAGTCATGCATCCATCCACCTTGACATTCAAATATTGATATTATATTCTTACATTTTATTCTTACAGTTGTTGCAACAGTCAACATATAGTTGAGTTATTGTTGTTATAAAGAACAAGCCCTAGTTCTAGAAGCATGCTATCTCAATCCCAGATTTTTTTTTAAATGGGTAAATAATACACTGTAGGCATATCTGTAGTGCTCCTGTATGGATGTCGCCCCCCACCATACACTTTTCAAGCTATGATGTTGGACCCATATTTGTCATTAGAACTGCTTTAATTGCATTCACACTTGATGGAAAAGATTTGACCATGTTTTGAAAACATTCCGTGGAGATTCTGGGCCATACTAGCATGATAGTATCACATACCACCACCAGCCACCTGCGCTATTGATACATGACAAGATGGATCTATACTTTCTTGTTGTTTATACCACATTCTGGCCTGAACATCTGAATGTTGCAGACTCAGACCAGGTGACATTTATCCAACCTTCCACTGGTGAGCCTATGCCCACTGTTGTCTCAGTTTCCTGTTCTCAGATGAATGAAGCAGCACACCATGTGGTTTCTACTTTAAGGCTTAACATGTTTTGCATTCAGAGATGATCTTGGTTGTAATGAGAAGTTATTTGAGTTACTGGAGCCTTTCTATCAGCTCAAACTAGACTGGCCATTCTTCATTGGGCTCTGCCATCAACAAGCTAATTTTCATCCAGAGAATCACCGCTCACTGGTTGTTTCACTGGTCATTTGGACTATTCTCTGAATACCTGACAGATGGCTGCATGTGAAAATGCTAGTAGAGTTCCTGTTTTGGAAATATTCAAATGATCTAATCTGGCAGTAACCATACCATGTTCAAAGTCAATAATACTCCATTTTTATGTCTGATTTGAACTTCAAAGGATCCTTTTTACAGTGTCGACCTACATGATTGACTGATATTTACTTTAATGAACAATGTGACTTTGATTTTATAACATTCCATTATGTTACAGTACCCATTTTGTAATTTATCATGTCATTTTTGATGTACAGTTCCCATAATGTGGGTTCTTGACATCTAGACTATGAACATTATAATGAATGATGACTGAGTTGGAAAAGGATATTAGTCCAAGCAACAAATGTACTCAGATATCTTCTGATTCCATGTGAAAAAGGTGACCTTGGCTGAGAGGACACATCTAATCCACCATAGTAGAAGAAGAAACATTTTGCCTCAGATTTGAACTGAACACGTCGTTTGAAATATGGACTAATAATGACACCAAACTTATATTGGTGAGTAAACGACCATATTTTATGCTAGAAATGAGGTCCAGGTTGTTAAAAAGCGCCATTTCTCCTTTAATTCAGGTTCTCTTAATATACATATTTTTCCAGTGATTTTTAAACGAGCAGGCAGCTGTTGATTAAATAACCTCTTAATTTTGCTGTCTGAGTGACACACCAGTGACAGCTTTAGATGAATAAATCTAAAGTTATCTTCCTTAAACTCATACTGAAAGGAAATCTATACAACTTTATATAAATTAATTAAAAACATAGAATCCAGCTTCTTGATGAAGTGGTGTAGAGCAGGATTTTCTTAAAAAGAAGACCAGTTCAGCTACAATTTGCCAGAAAGTACATCTGAGATGAAAGCCTAGATTTGATGTTTTGGTGAAAGAAACTTTTGTATTTCTTCATAATTGATGTAAATAAAGTCCAAGACATATTGTTCATGTTTCCATCCCCTGACTTGTCTGAAGAAAACTGGCAATAAAACTGATTATTTACAGGTATTATCAATTTTAGAGATTTACTTTCAGTTTGAGGAAGGTAATTTTAGAAAATGTTATTCTTTATATTTTTTGCATTTCTTGTATTTAAAATGGCATAAACAATTTAAAATGTATGAAATACCAAGTGTTCCAATACTTTTGGAGGGCACAGTATCCTAACCTTATGATGAGTGCAAAATGAGTGTGGTATTATTACTGTTTTCTTTAAGAATGTTTAATATTCACTGTTGCTGCACTTTGTGTCAAATCATAGTCATATCGTATATCATACTGATATGACAATATTGAGCTACAATAATTTGGCCATATTGTACAGCCCTACTGTCAACGAGCTGAAAACTTTGAATATTAAATTACATCTACATTTTAAAAATGCTTGAAGTGGCAGGGGGTTAAGAGGGCTGTAATTAGAGGGGTCTGGGGGTGGAGTCCCCCAGAAGCTGAAAGGTTTTAGCCATGCTAATGCTCCCCTGAAGCATTTGATCAAAAAACAGTTTGAAGGACCTCAATGACATGAGACGCTGAAGAGCTTTGCTCGTTCATGTCTGCAACATATACATATTAGTCCAATAATTTTAGCAAAAAATATTGCAGAACAATTCAATTTCTACATCTGATTACTCTAGTCAAGGGTCATGTGGTCAAGATGCATGAGGGAGGGTGCACCCTGGACAGGATGCCAGTCTGTCTAAGGTCCACATATAGACAGACAAATGCAGTCACACACACCTACAACCCCTGGCAAAAATTATGGAATCACCGGCCTCGGAGGATGTTCATTCAGTTGTTTAATTTTGTAGAAAAAAAGCAGATCACAAACATGACACAAAACTAAAGTCATTTCAAATGGCAACTTTCTGGCTTTAAGAAACACTATAAGAAATCAAGAAAAAAAGATTGTGGCAGTCAGTAACGGTTACTTTTTTAGACCAAGCAGAGGAAAAAAATATCACTCAATTCTGAGGAAAAAATTATGGAATCACCCTGTAAATTGTCATCCCCAAAACTAACACCTGCATCATATCAGATCTGCTCGTTAGTCTGCATCTAAAAAGGAGTGAACACACCTTGGAGAGCTGTTGCACCAAGTGGACTGACATGAATCATGGCTCCAACACGAGAGATGTCAATTGAAACAAAGGAGAGGATTATCAAACTCTTAAAAGAGAGTAAATCATCACGCAATGTTGCAAAAGATGTTGGTTGTTCATAGTCAGCTGTGTCTAAACTCTGGACCAAATACAAACAACATGGGAAGGTTGTTAAAGGCAAACATACTGGTAGACCAAGGAAGACATCAAAGCGTCAAGACAGAAAACTTAAAGCTATATGTCTCAAAAATCAAAAAATGTACAACAAAACAAATGAGGAACGAATGGGAGGAAACTGGAGTCAACATCTGTGACCGAACTGTAAGAAACCGCCTAAAGGAAATGGGATTTACATACAGAAAAGCTAAACGAAAGGCATCAATAACACCTAAACAGAAAAAAACAAGGTTACAATGGGCTAAGGAAAAGCAATTGTGGACTGTGGATGACTGGATGAAAGTCATATTCAGTGATGAATCTCGAATCTGCATTGGGCAAGGTGATGATGCTGGAACTTTTGTTTGGTGCCTTTCCAATGAGATTTATAAAGATGACTGCCTGAAGAGAACATGTAAATTTCCACAGTAATTGATGATATGGGGCTGCATGTCAGGTAAAGGCACTGGGGAGATGGCTGTCATTACATCGTCAATAAATGCACAAGTTTATGTTGATATTTTGGACAATTGAAAGGATGTTTGGGGATGATGAAATAATTTTTCAAGATGATAATGCATCTTGCCATAGAGCAAAAACTGCAAAAACATTCCTTGCAAAAAGACACATAGGGTCAATGTCATGGCATAGGGTCAATGTCAATGAGCAGATCTGATTTGATGCAGGTGTTAATTTGGAGGATGAAAATTTACAGGGTGATTCCATAATTCTTTCCTCAGAATTGAGTGATTCCATATTTTTTTCCTCTGCTTGGTCTAAAAAAGTAACCGTTACTGACTGCCACAATCTTTTTTTCTTGATTACTTATAGTGTTTCTTAAAGCCAGTTGCCATTTGAAATGACTTTAGTTTTGTGTCATGTCTGTGATCTGCTTTTTTTCTACAAAATTAAACAACTGAATGAACATCCTCTGAGGACGGTGATTCCATAATTTTTGCCAGGGGTTGTACAGTCAATTTACGTTTCCAGTTCACCTATCCTGGGTGTCTTTGGAAGTGGGAGGAAGCCGGAGGACCTGGAAGGAACCCACGGGGAACACAGGAAGAACATGCAAACTCTGCACAGGAAGGACCAGGAGGGATGTGATCCCTTGACCCAATTCAGTTCAATTTATTTATTTAGCACCAAAGACACCTCAAGATAGTTCACATGGTTAAGGTCTAATCTTGTCAAGCTCCCTGAGCAATCACATAGGTGACAGTGGTAAGGAATATCACCCTCTGGCATTTTTGTTTGTTTGTTTGTTTGAGGAAGAAATCTCAAGCAGACCAGATTTAGAGGGGTGGCCCACTGCTTAAGCCATACAAACATTAGGGCCCCTTCACACATAGTGCGAATTTGGCCTAATTGCGCATGAAGCAGGAATCTTATATAATACGTGTAAAACTGTAGCTACCGCTAACACCTCGTACACCTGTTGCTACAACTATTTGCGCACACCAGCAGCTCAAAGACAGAGTGTGCACTGTGAGAGCCCATCAAACGCTCTCACAGCAGGTGTCGGCCAAATTCCAGCTGACACGCACGAGCATCTAACACCGCTCGCATGGCACTTAGAAAATATGTGGCCATTCTCACAGTTAACACGACAACAGTCAGCAGACGATTACTGTCGAGCTGGATGTGAAATTTGTGCCCCACGAGCGTGGCTTTGCAAACAGACACAGTGACACATTGGTGTGTGCTCTGAATTGACAGGGGGTGTGTCCACCCACAGGAGTGGCTGCGGAGATCTGCGGTTCTGGATGTCATGGATGGGGAACATGTACAGTGTTTGGATGAATATGAACTAACAACTGCCTACTGACACATGTGTGTCTGCTTGCTGTCATCATGTGGACATACATAAAACATATATCGTTGTTGCAATGGGCTGCAGTGAGTGCACGCACATTGACAGGCTGCCCCAGGTGATACAGACTGTCAGATCATAACACGCAGTGGGGGATTTGAATGTCACATCACCCATGTGTGCTCTGTTCCACATGGCGTGGTGTCTGTCCTGCAGAGCGCCGTCCACAAGACACGTGTGTTGGACAGGACACAACACTCTTTCAAAAGCAGTGAAACACAGTAGAAGTATGAACTAAAAAGCTGCTGCTTTTTTCGCATGCTTTGAACCTGCAGCTTAAACAACTGAAATACGTCCATTAATGCATTGGCAGAGTAAAAGGCATGTAGTAAATATACTCAACAAAAATATAAACGCAACACTTTTGGTTTTGCTCCCATTTTGTATGAGATGAACTCAAAGATCTAAAACTTTTTCCACATACACAATATCACCATTTCCCTCAAATATTGTTCACAAACCAGTTTAAATCTGTGATAGTGAGCACTTCTCCTTTCCTGAGATAATCCATCCCACCTCACAGGTGTGCCATATCAAGATGCTGATTAGACACCATGATTAGTGCACAGGTGTGCCTTAGACTGCCCACAATAAAAGGCCACTCTGAAAGGTGCAGTTTTATCACACAGCACAATGCCAAAGATGTCGCAAGATTTGAGGGAGCGTGCAATTGGCATGCTGACAGCAGGAATGTCAACCAGAGCTGTTGCTCGTGTATTGAATGTTCATTTCTCTACCATAAGCCGTCTCCAAAGGCGTTTCAGAGAATTTGGCAGTACATCCAACCAGCCTCACAACCGGAGACCATGTGTAACCACACCAGCCCAGGACCTCCACATCCAGCATGTTCACCTCCAAGATCGTCTGAGACCAGCCACTCGGACAGCTGCTGGAACAATCGGTTTGCATAACCAAAGAATTTCTGCACAAACTGTCAGAAACCGTCTCAGGGAAGCTCATCTGCATGCTCGTCGTCCTCATCGGGGTCTCGACCTGACTCCAGTTCGTCGTCGTAACCGACTTGAGTGGGCAAATGCTCACATTCGCTGGCATTTGGCACGTTGGAGAGGTGTTCTCTTCACGGATGATGCGAAGGAGATGTGTTGCACTGCATGAGGCAAATGGTGGTCCCACCAGATACTGACTGGTATCCCCCCCAGTAAAACAAAACTGCACCTTTCAGAGTGGCCTTTTATTGTGGGCAGTCTAAGGCACACCTGTGCACTAATCATGGTGTCTAATCAGCATCTTCGTATGGCACACCTGTGAGGTGGGATGGATTATCTCAGCAAAGGAGAAGTGCTCACTATCACAGATTTCGACTGGTTTGTGAACAATATTTGAGGGAAATGGTGATATTGTGTATGTGGAAAAAATTTTAGATCTTTGAGTTCATCTCATACAAAATGGGAGCAAAACCAAAAGTGTTGCATTTATATTTTTGTTGAGTATATAAATCCTTACCTGTTAGTTTCAGTGGGATTCATCTGAAGAAATAATCCACATAAAGCATCCTCTTTTTTATCCAAAACAGTGTCTAAACGATGAAGAAAAGTCCCTTGCACCATGAGAGCTCCTCTCCCCCACCAAGTCTTGGAGATTAAATTATACCGTCAGCCACAAAGAAATAAAATAAAATAATGTTAAAATTAGTCTGTTCTGTTTGTGTCGAGCAGATGTTAACACTCACTGTAACATCCAAAGTGAACCTGAACTACACTACCCGCAATGCTCCCTGCTTCAACCGGCCAATCACATTTTGCGCTTAATGATGACATCATCAGCAAGCGACAGGCAGGCAGTCTGCTACAAACAAACAACAGACAGACTAAAATGTTTGACTTTAGGGTTTACAAACATTTTTGGCAGTTAAACGTTGCTCACTTTACCAGCAAAAAAAAAATATTATCGGACTGAAAGTTATCGGAACTAAATTTATAGGAAAATAATTGGTCCGATGATGGTTTTTAAACTTATCTGAAAAGCTAATCCGCTAGCAAAAACATTAGCTTCGATAATTATCTATTGTCGGAGTAGCTGAACTGTGCCCACCACTGGTTTTACACATGAAAATGCAAAGGCAGCATTTTGAGACTTTGAAAATACAGGATTCATGTGGCCAACATGCTGACGATATACAAAATTTTATACGTTTACGTGGAAACACATAAAACAATACTTTGCCAACAAGATTTCAGATTGGCTTTATTTTGTGTCGGCTTGTGCCATTTGAGGCCATCTCCACGGGGCCTGACATGTCTGGACTTGTCAGTGGCAGCTGTGGTAGAAAACCCTGCAAAAACAAACTCCTGACACATGTTGGATATCAGCAAAGCCCTCCTGACTATCTGCAACTCATCGTCTCAGTTTTTAATGCAGCATGTACTTCGCCGTGTGTGTCTTTGAGAATGAGTCGCGGGAGTCGGCGCTGCAAAGCCAGAAAGGGTGCACAGTGTGTCTGAAGGTGAGCGCGCATATCTCTTATGTCTCCGCTGGCAACCTTGCACCAGCCCTCCGTTGCAGGCCATTTTTCATCCAACTGCTGCAGTACACACTGCAGTGGGACGCGAGGGGGGTAGCGGGACGGGGGATGAGGTTGACGGGAGGTTAGAAGGAAAGATAGAATCACAGCAAGGAGACACGGATTTTGCAGCGGTGCCGTGTGGCTCAGGTGAGCGGTCGGCTTGTTGCACGAGAACACAGGAGTTGGACCCTCCGGAGTCTGAGCTGCAGCTCACATGCGAGTGTGGCCTGACGGAGCTGACAGCGGGCCGTGTGACTGCAGTGGGTGTTGATTCATCACTCTCACCCACAGTAGGCCGATCTTCCTGATAATTATCTTTGTCAAATTAATTATCAGTGTAAGTGTCAGCAGTGGCTGTGCAGATGAATTACATCCACATAACCGTGATTAATCAACAAAATGAGTTTTACAGCAATGTTGTTGTGCATATGGATGTTCTGGCAGCAGAAAAGGTTTTATACCCGACATAGTTCCTCTCGTCATTGTCTCGGTCTTGTTTTTACCGGAGGAGCTTCTTTTCTTGCTGACTGATCCCTGTGGCAGGACGAGCGTGCGGTTCAGCCCAGCTGACCGACGGTAAACTCTACCGGTTACAGCGGAAGCGTGTGGTGTGCTTGTGTTGATGTGTGTGGTTGAACCAGTATGTCAAGCAGCCCAGGAATAATGACGTCCTGTCAGGCTCGACTCCAACAGCAGAGGAGATATCAGCCGTGACACGCTGTGTAACCCGCGCATTCATGCTTTCATTATTAATTCACCCACTGCCATGAACACAGCTTCTGTCATTTATTTTTCATGTTACTTTGTAATGACACCATTTTGTGAGTCAATTTTTGTAACACACTGCAAGTTCTTCACTAATAATAACAATAAAATCATGCAGTGTTGAATTATTAATTGATAAATATCATAAACACCTGAATTTTTGTACTGTTATTGTGCAGAACAATTTCAATTCAGTGTAATTATCTCACACCAAATCACAACAAGGTCAGCCCAAGATGCTTCACATGAGTAACAGTGCAACACTGGTAAGGAAAAACTCCCTCTTGCATTTTTCGAGGAAGAAACCTCAAGCAGACCAGGCTCAGAGGGGTGACAAACTGTCCAATAGGCTGAAATGCCTAAGACTAACCAGAGATCTCAGACCTATGTAGAGTGTGAGGCCTACTGGTGCAGGTGGTTATCACCAAGTGAGAGTCAACAACTCTTCTTGGATGGGACGCCAGTTCATCACAGGTTCCTTCCCCCAGCCAAGGCAGGTTCTCATTTATAGCTGGATGTACTGGCAGATAAAGTGTCTCATTCAAGGGCACACACAGGTCGCATGAGTGTAAATCAAAGCCAGTTCTACATATTGGTAACCCAGCTCCTATCCACTGAGCTAACTGCTAGAAAAAATTTGTATGGATCTTTTGAAGTAATTCTAACTCAGCCATTGCTAAGTACACACCATGAGACTTTTCAAGTCAGAATGAGTCATGTTTCGCAAAGCATTTAGTTAAGTGGTTTAGCATACTTGATTTGCTTTGTCGTCTACGATGTTAATTAAATCGAACCAACTTAAATATAAGGTTTTGGTGTTATTAGGTTGGCAACTTATTGTCCACGCAATAAGTTACTTTAATTTTGTGAATTTCTTTTAATTGTATTTTTGGAAATTCTTTTGCTTAAGTCATAATCAGTTGCATCTTGCAATTCCAGTTTTACAATCAAATGGTTTATTTAAAACCATTGTCAACCTATAGTTCAGCTGTTTGTGAACTATATTTTGTACCAACATCTTGTAAGTTGCCGGCTTACTAAAAATGCAAACATACAAAAACTTTATTATTTTTTTCAATTTAAATTATACAAACTAATCCTTTTCACTCAGGGACAGGGTCAGAACCTCGAAAATAAGACAGGGACTCTGAGTAGAGCCGCCGCTTCTAGGCGTTTAAAATAGCTAGTTGAGGTGATTCAGACATCTGTTGAGAGGTGAAATACTCTATAACTTCTAATATGAAACTGATGAACTTATCCCATCTGCTCAACGTGATGATGATCAGTGAAATCACCTGCAGGAGTCAGTGGCTGCAAAGAAAACGTGCACCTTCTTGGTCCTTTGTGGAATACTTTGGACACCACTGCACTAGACCATCACCTCCCAATGAGTTCCTCGTTTTCACAAATAAAACCAACATACAGATGAAAGTGGGAAGATCATTATGGCCACAAGTCCATATCATAGTATACATCCCCAAATCAGAAAAATGTTGGCACTATGAATTTTTCTTAATGGATTTTAGAGAGATGTTCAGTTGTCACGCATATAACAAACTGACTTTAATGCACTTGCAGTGTGCCCTGTGCATGTGTGTTAACTTGAAAAAATGCAAGGATCAGATTTTGATTCAGTATTGCTAGATATTTGACATTCTACTCCAATTACATTTTCTCCGCAAATCTGATTGGTTAGTCGTGTGAAATTTCAGACCATAAAATATTGTGTAAACCATTGCAAAATATTAAAACCGTTTCACATTTAATGTGTTACTCCACTCCCCGTCCGCGCGTGTTACTATGCACTACGATGTATCCATGGACATGGATCTGTGGAAACATTGGAATTGGATTAGAGTGGGAATAACCCCCTTGTGTCTGATGATTTGCGGATGTTAATGCTGGATTATAGTCATAAAGAGCTGTTTTACGTAAAACTTCTTTTTGAAGCTCAATTTGCGGCCGTAAAATCCAGCATTTATGTCCGTAAATCAGACACAACATGGTTATTCCCTAATTAAGTGACTTGCATCATGATCATGGGCCAAATACAAAAAAAAAAAAAAAACCTTCTTCTCCAACCTGTGTAACACTCAAGCATTAATTCAGTGTGATAAAAGTTAAACAGATACATTTTCTTTAAAAAAAAAACCCTTAAATTTTCCACCATCATAAAGCAATATTAGAAACAACTTAAAACATTTAGTGAAATCAAACAAGAATACAAAATAAAATATGACAAATGTGTGTTTGACACACCACAATATAAATGTACAAGTAAATATACAAAAGGAATAATCAATCAAAAAATATTTAGCCTATCAAGAGTTCAGGCACAAAACCCCGTAAACACCATGCCCACGGAAAATGAGATAACCATTCCAAGTGAAAGTTTACCGAGGCTCGTATCCGATAACAAAATCAATCCTGCTGCGACACTTCATAAATCCTGTGGTAAATGCAAGTCAAGATGCGGTTTGTATGCAGAACCTCATAAGCGTCATCCCAGTTTGTGTGCAAAACCACACAGTGAACAGCACACCACTCACTGGCATGTATCTCGGTCACGTGACGCAAAGACTGCGGCACCCATGAGAGCTTCTCTAATGTTGCGTTTAAACAACGACGGCACGTCACAAATGCCACAAAGTATACATTCTTGGCTGCTGATCACAAATGTGATGATTTGAGGCAGAGGAGTCAGGTGTCCTCAGGAACTGCTGCAACCTGTTACCACGTAACAGCGCATCATTAAGTTCTGTCACGTTGTGAATGAGGCGAATTGTCTCCACACACACCCATATTCATCCATCAGCTGATGAACAATTCAGATCACTCCAGTTTGCTCCTTTAAATCCACACCAGAAGAACTTTGTGACTGCATGCTTAGTTGGGCTCTGTGCCATGGAGTGTCGCAGAGAGGAGGAGGAGACGGAGAGAGCCAGATGTGTGGCTCCATGCGACTCTCGTTTTGCTCATTTTCCCAAACATCAGGCACAGCAGCAGCAGGTGGAACACCTGCAGGAATGCACTGATGAGCATTGGAATGAAACTTTTAGCCGACTTGGCGTTTCTGTCTTTGCGTACATTAAAGTGATGGACTTTCTGAGTTTTGCAAACAAACTGAAGGTGGAGATACCAGGTTTTGCAGCCAAATATATTAAAGGTTGCTAATTAACACATTTCTGAATAAAGGTTGATTTTTGAGATTCTGCTGTTTTGTTCAGTGCACCATAACCATTTCATAACAAGAAAGAATGACTCATGGAGATGTACAACTTCCATCAGTTAAATATCCTTATTTAAAACAAGAGTGGTCTGGTGGAGATACAGGGTTTTGTGCCTGAACTCTTCATATGTTTCTGATCATTTATTTAGGCTTCTTGGTTGTTGAGCTACATGGGGGAGAAAAGTGTTTTTCAAACCATATTTTCCTTGATTTTGACCTTTGTCAAAACTGCTCCAAAATCTAATCACATACAAATCCCAGTAATATTCCCAAGAGATTTGAGCCATTTAGGTCTCTTGATTGTTGAGATACACAAAAATGGTGTTTTTCTGACGATGGTTTCCTTTGACTCTGCCTTTGACCAAAGTAATCTAGAATCTAATCACTTTTATCCAATTATATCTAGATATCTAACCAATTAATATTCCCACCAAATTGAAAGGAAATCCATCCTGGCGTCTTCTCCAAAGACGCAGACACACACACCTATCGCCGCTTCATTGATAAGCAGGATAATAATTGGGTCACTGTTTTAAAAGAAATGTAAAAAAGCAGTGCGGAACATTAAAACATTTTTTAAAGAACTTTTACACTCTGACAATATAAATTGTAGTTCCCATAGCAACCAACCCTCACAGACAGATAAGTTTTGTGGGTGTGGATCTGGGCATGGTTCTGCAGGTGAGCTCAGTTTAACGTCACATCCGGACCAGATCCACTTTGGTGTCTGTGATGTTTGTACAGTAAAATCCGGTTGCAGCTGTGATTCCAGGAGGAGTTGCTGCGGAGATGTTGTCGCTAAGGGCGAGGGTCTAGTTGCTATGGCAGCTGGCAGAGTACTGGAGTGAAGCCTCCGGGGTGGAGTTGAGTGAAAGTGCAATGTCCAGTGAGGACAGAAGCATCCGGATTACAGGGTACCTGGGGATGCTGGGACTCGTTGCACCGGTCTGACATCAGCTTTGAATAGAATGTTTCTATTCACTGCTGATGTGCTGCCATGTCTGTACAGATCCTTTTTCTCAAGCATTTGTGGCCATCAAGCGGCTCGATGTTCTCCGTGGCCCTTTGGGTGTACACTCCTTATGTGTGGTGACAGCCAACGACTCGGAACAGATCTTCATGTCCGCCGCTGTCTCCTCAACCTAGCCTAATCGCTCGCCGCGCTCATTCCGAGTGCAATAAAGTGTTATTATAGCGAATTTTAAAGGATTTGTGCTGATGTATATTTAGAAAATCCCTCTTATGTCCTTCCCTCTGCCTCTGAGTTTTCTTTTGGTTTTCTTTTACTGTTGCACTCTCACTCAGTAAATTGCATCCTTGCTGTGTGGCGATCACATCACCAAGCTCCAACTTGCCAAAAGAACATCCCAAATTAAAACATATAAGGCCGTGTTTGGCTGTTAGCATGCACGTTGCCTTTGTGGTGCTGTGCACACTAATGCTTGTTGCTCCTGCAGCACAGGCAGCAGGTGTGCCGTTGTGGTAAAAACAGTCTTTTGAACATAACGTGAGTATAAGATGCCGCTGAGGGAGCTGCTCGCATGTTTTCTGCTTGGCTTCACTTTCATTCGATGTTTTGGTTTTGGCTTTGCTGCACTTTTTGTTTTGACTCATGGTTCCCTGAACCATCTGGGCTAAATCTGCCTGTTCATTTCATGTCAGTCTAATCCTTAAATATACTCGCCAGCGCTATTTTAGGGGAAATAAAAAAAAAATCAGCTGTAAATAATATTATGTCTTATGTGCTTTCTTCCCCACAAAAAATATTCACTAAAAAGAATTAATGCCTTCTCCTGTTCTGTTACTGAAAAGAAGGAGCAGAATGTATGTCAGCTATTACAAGTATGAGTGGAATCTGTTAGTCCCATTTTATTAATTTTGATTATACTTTGTGAGACTGCATTGTCAACAAGTGTAATATTTGTTTATGTGCCACTTAGTTTTGGACTTTGACAATAGTGTGTTCCAATGCTGCAATCTTCCCTGAAGTAATCAGAAATAGTCTAAGATTTTTACTTAAAGCTGTACGGCCTTTAGATATTTTCAGGATCTAATTTTCTTTGGCATCACTACAGTTTTATTCCTTAGCATTTTATTCCTTAGCATTTAAATAGAGGATTCATAATATGATATTGCCAATATTATCAAAATTTGCGCTGTCTGGAAACAATATCAAATTTCAACCCCTGATGGGTAGAAATTCAAGCAATCAAATGCCATGACATATATTTGGTAGCAGTGTGATAGATCACGTAGGGCTTCCCCCGAGCTGTGTGAGGATGCTGGGAAGGACATGACAACTGCCAATCAGAGTTAAGAAAGACAGCATGCACTGAAAAAATTGCTACTTTGGATCAACTTAAAAAAATTGATGTAATTTGTTTTTGGAATTTTTAGTTTCTCACAATGTATATTTATGATTTTGTAAAGTGATTCCAGCAGATTTAAACTGGAAACCACAATTTTCCATGAGACCAATGTAAATAAGTACTTTGAATGAAGTGCACTGTTTCACTTTTTTCAGTGTGACATCAGCTGGCTGCTCGCTTGAACAAAGTAAAGATGGCGGAAAACATTGACACAGCTGATTTCTGTATAAATCTAATATGTTTCTCATATATTTTATAAAAGCTACTGAGAAATAAACAATTCAAAACCTAAACATGTTGTTCTGTTCATGAGCTGTATTTTGCAGCATCACAAAAATAAACCAACATTATAATGCTTGGATTTCGGTAGAAACTAAATTTTGTCAGTTTTGTGAAATCTGAAAGGGTGAACAGCTTTAAGTAAAAGTAATATTATGTCAAACATTGTAGAATTACTTGGCTACAAGTAAAGATACTGCATTGTAAATGTACTAATGAACAATCAAAACTACAACACTAATGTATTCATCTCTGTAATGTTGTAGTTAGTAAATGTTGGCTAAATTTTATTTATTTAGAAATATAAATCATATATTTCTTTACATACTTCTTAGTATCTTATGAATTCCCCTTGTGGAGAAATAAAGCCTTACTGATATAATATAACCTATTTTTATAATTATATTATTAATTATATTATATTTTGTATTGCCAATGCAAATCTACAAAGTAATGAGTAACTAAAACTGTCCAATGAATGTAGTGAAGTAAAAGTACATTTATCTCTGAGATAGAGTGAAGTAGAAATATAAATGTCCCATGTGGTTGAGTTTTTGCTTGTTATTGTTATTATTTTCAGTTTCTGACAGATTTGATGGGGCAGTGATATTACTGCCCCTCACTGTTCACACTATTGAAAGAAAAAAGCTGTCTTCACACTAGAAAAAAATTGATTTACGTGCACGACCCTGAGAGGGTTGGGGTACAAACACAAAATTACACACACACACACACACACACACACACACACACACACACACACACACACACACACACACACATTGTTAGCATTGAATCCAGAAATGCAGACACAAACCAGACAGGTGTAGGAAAAAGTCAATGATTCCGTACCCGGATGTTAATGCATTTTCAATGTGAATACGTGACTGAACACACTCGGTGAAATGCTCACAAAATACATAAAATTAACATTAAATTATGTAAGGAAAGTATTAAACTTACTCTGACACCCACACATTCCCAAATGTTAGTGTTGCAAGTTACATGGATTTGATCTTGTCCAGCTGCTGAGATGATCTGCTGCTGTGTTGGAGAGCATTAGGGCTCTCCAATTGGTTCAAAATGCTGCAGCCAGACTTTTGGCACGAAGCAGAAAGTTCAACCACATTACACCCATTTTGGCATCTCTTCACTGGCTTCCTTCCCACCGAGATCAGATTTTAAGGTTCTGCTACTAGCCTTTAAAATTGTTCACAGACTGGCACCTCCCTACTTAGCTGACCTAATTAAACCTTACGTACCGGCCCGGGCTTTGCGTTCTCAGGGTGCAGGACTACTTTGTGTCCCTAGGGTGAATAAGAAGTCTGCGGGTCACAGAGCTTTCTCTTATCGTGCCCCTGTTCTGTGGAATGATCTCCCTGCGTCAATAAAACAGTCAGATTCTGTGAAGACTTTCAAGTCCAGACTTAAGATGCACTTATTTTCCCTTTCGTATGGCTAGCATACTGGCATAGTATAGTTCTACGCTTTTTACTCTTTGAATTCATTTTATTAGGAAATGGAGCATGCCACGGCCTCAACTTTACCTAAATTCTGGGTCTTTTAGTGAAACTTAGGGCTAGTGGCCGGCAATCACCTTAGTATTTCCTGTTTTTCTTGTTTAATGCTGACAAATTATACTGTATTTCTTGTCTTTCTGATGCCTGATTCTGTTTCTTCTCTGTTTAAGGTGCAGCTTCATCCAGAGATGGGTGTGGTATTTGTGCTGGAGACCCTATTGTCCTGTGCACTGACAGCATTTCCTGTACAGTGGTCCCTCGTTTATCGCGGGAGTTACGTTCTAAAAATAACCTGCGATAAGTGAAATCCATGAAGTAGTCAGTGTTAATTTTTGCAATTATTATAGATGTTTTAAGGCTGTAAAACGCCTCACTACACACTTTATACACTTTTCTCCAACAGGCATTAACATTTTCTCACTTTTCTCTCCTGTGTAAACACTCTGTTTTTTGTTCTGTGCAAGAAGATTATAAACAGATACACGCAGAACACAATGTCCGTACTCTCCCTTCACTCACTGCCTCCAGGGGTACGCATGTGGGACCCGCAAAGAATCCAAGTCTCTCTCGGTGGACACGAAGCGCTGCGGCTGCGGTCAACATCCGCATCAAAACAGCGAGCGTAGTCTCTGGACCTGTTGCCAGATTTGGCGCAGCTCCGCACAGCAGACAGGAGGGCGGTGTGAGTGGCCCGCTGCTGCATTTACCGAGCCCGCAGACTCAGTAAGCGCACTGGAGGCAGTGGGACCAATCGCGGTGATGCCGACCGGTGCCACAACCGGCCTGCCTGATAAGGACGCAGAACACAATGCGCTGTTAAAAAAATAAAAGCATGCAAAATTGCACTAAACAAATCCGCAAAACTGTGAGGCCACGAAAGGTGAACCGCGTTATAGCGAGGGACCACTGTATATTCATTTTGTGAATTGTTCTGTAATTTATGTCTGTAGCAAGCAGAGGGACACCCCCTTTGAGTCTGGTCTGCTTGAGGTTTCTTCCTCAGAGGGAGTTTTTCCTTACCACTGTTGCTCTGGGGGTTAGTAAGGTTAGACCTTACTTGTGTGAAGAGCCTTGAGGCAACTCTGTTGTCATTTGGCGCTATATAAATGAAAATAAATTGAAACTGAAATGCAACTAATGTTGTCAGACTCCGCTATAGACTACAGTTTTATAGAATATTATATTTTGAATTGTTCAAGGGTGCTGTGATGTCTACTATTTCAAAACGGGGTGCTGCAGCACCCTCAGCAGCCCCACTTTGAACAGCTATGTGTAAGTGATTTAAATATACACATTGGTTGCATATGATTGGGATGCATCCAAATAAATGTGCAAAAGAAAAAAGGAAACGTGAATGTGATGTTCTCTGTTGTAGCACTGAAAGACCTCTGTGATACTGTAGAACTGCCACACATTTCTAACATGAACAGGTTGGCTGTAGTTCAGTAAAGATTAGGGTTTAGCTGGATTTCACATTACCTTTCTTTTTGGAGGAACACTTGTAATGACAGTTGTCCTGCTCACTTTGACTGATTTTTGTCTCCCACCAACTGTTTTCTCCAAGTTGCTCACCGCTGCCACTTTTTTCAGAGAATATTGCAGCAGAAAATGCTTTTCATTCGCTCTTGAAGTATGCACACCACAGACAGCCCCCGGCAAAATTATAAGCAAGGCTGGAGTCTGCACCCTCATTTCATTTGCATACTGAGCAGTTATTGGCCTGTTCACATTTGCAGTGCTACAAACCAAAGCTTGTCCTCATTCATGTGGAACTCAGGTTTCAGGCAAGTGAGAAAAACATGCTTCCTTTTGCAGAAAATTGCCATCAAGATATTATGTTACAGTATATAGTAATACTGAAACAACAGCGCTTATTAAACACACCATTTCATGCACCTTTTCAGAAACAAACTGTATTCCACCTGGGAACAGATATACTAATTGTTTGTGCCAGTATTATCTCTTTTGTTGTTCAAAGATATTACTGTCATGGTTTACTAAATATGAAAGTCTGAATCTGAGCCCTAAAGTATCAAACTATGCATTCACTTGTCTGTGCAGTGGTGTTCATGTTTCTAGGTCTTTGGTCTTTGAGCTCAGGAGATGCCTGGAAAGAATCTAGTCATGAGGTTGCTGAACAGAAATCTTTACAGGAGAATGAAGGTCCAAGTCTTTTCTTGTCTGGGTGCTTCCTGTCTTACTGTGTGGTTTGGAGAGTTGGACGCTAACCACTGACCTAAGGTGGAAACAAGATGGTAATAATGCTTCATCCACACTTATATGTGTATTTTTTGAAAACATAGCTTTTTTTGATGTACTTTGGTCTTTTGACCACACAAATCCTCTAATTCAGTAAAAATGGAATTTTGGCCAAACTGATTCGGTGTTTGCATGTAAACAAGGAAAATGCAGTTTTACCTTTTTCTAGGCTACTGATTGGCCAACATGGCTGTAAGGGCAATGCTGCATTCACATGCTGATGAGAGAAAAACCATCATGCCAGTCATCATAGCAGAATTACTGTAATCTGAAGCAGCAGATTGTAGATGATGACACGGTGAGACATGGTGATTTTTCATTGTTATCAACACAGACATTAATATTCTTCATTGAATGATATGTTTGCCTAGATGTTCTTCGAGATGTTAGGCAGGAGTTTCAGCCCTGGAGTAGGTTTCTCACATCTCCTGAGAGCAGTTAATAGATCACAATTGGCTTAATACTGGAATAGTAAACTCCCCCCCCCCCCCCCCCCCCAAAAAAAAAGCCCCAGCCAAGACATTGAGTGATGGAGAGTTTGGTGATGACTGACTAGTAAATAAACTCAAAATGTTTTCATTATATGTTTCATTCATCACCCCAACTGTCTATGTAGAAGACTTACCTCATGCATATCTAGACCATGACACTGGTCCATAACCTACAAGTCTTATACAAGCCCAGATGAATTCCTGGGATGGTTATGGATATCGTATGTACATAAAGGATTAAGATATATACAGTACAGACATAGAAGGTATGATATACGAGTGTATAGAGCGCTGTTGTGTTTTTCCTGAGTCAAACGATCCAGGATGCACACTAGGCACATGACCAAACCCAGCAATGCTGCCATGTGGGCATCACAATAGTCCTCCCTCATGATCAGCATGGCTGCTGACAGGAACCCGAGGTCACTCATCACGTTTGACAAAGCTTCTTAAAACGCAGTGGTGCTGATTTCCTGGAGTAACTGCACGTTGATGTCACCTGGGGTTGTTGTTCTATTGACTGGTTCCATTCAAAGCCTGAGGCAGAGCCACACGGTGACTCTGAAGTCCAAGTTGGTTGGAAGCACAACTTCATCACTAACTCTGTGTCTGATCTATGTCCGGCAGTCGATGTTTCGCTTGTTGTACTGACAAGATCATATTAACTTGGTATGAATAAATGCATTTTCTTGATGCTTTTTATTATTATTATTGTTGGACCTTGCATTCCCATTCATACATGTAGCATGCTCATTTAGTTTGTGAAGATGTCTTCCAAGAATTGTTTCAGCGAATTGATTCTGTCAAGCCCTGTTACTTGCTCTTCAGTGAGCAACTGCTGGACTTTTTCCTCCAACACAACTGGGCAGTTCCTCAACAGACACCCCATCACCTCCACCACCACCCCCATGTCCCAAACTCATCTTTATTCTAATGTTGTATAAAATGTGAGCTCCTCCTTTTTGTGTGTGTTGACAGCTGACAGCACAGTGGGGTTAAGGAGTTAAACTACCAATATGTAGACGTGGCTTTGCTGTCCAATCATGGTACCTGTCTGTGTCGGACTGGTGTTCTGTTCAGGGAAAGTCACGGACTCGCATTTGCTTCACACTATGGAATCTGCAGATAATCTAATTGACTGCAGGATTTCTAGAGGACCTATTCCTTTTCCTTTGTGCATCTCCGTAGCTCACGCCATCTCAATCATTTAACTGAACAAGACTTTGCCCCTACTGCAATTTCCGTACCCACAAGGGTGTTCCAGATGACCCTTTGGTGTGCAGAATTGACAGTGTGCTTTTCTTTTGGGGGAGTAGGGGGGTTGCCATGGTATTTCCAAGGTGAAACACATGTTGATTGTATGTTATTATGTTTGTCACAGTAACATGCCATAATTGAGCTGTTTGTAGGTCAGATTTACAACTCAACCATTATTGTTCATGGTCCTGGTAGTGTGTGGTGTCATGACTAACATAAAGTGGATGCATTTGTGTTCATAAATACCATAGTGCAGCAGATAACTGAAACAATCCTTCACATGGCGATACAAGCACCAGATGTGGCATGAATATTCTTCATAAATCAGTGTTTGAGAAAAAAGTGCCGGCCACGTGAAAATCCCATATGACAGCCAGGTAGGGGTCAATAAAGAATGACACAGGCTCAAAATTTAAAAATGCTCCAATCATATTGAAACTATTCCAAATTATGTGTCTGATCACAAAGATTCCAAAAAGGTATAGTTTGGACTATTTATGCCTGAATGTTATGGAGTTATGGGGTAAAAACAGCAAGAATGGTAAGAAAGGTCAGTTTCAGTTTGCACAGGAGTCAAAAGTTAAAGTTGCTCCAATTTTGGTAGAAAGTGGTGCAAAATATTGGTTGAACTAATAGGATGAATAAATGGAATAGTTTTGACTGTGTTGAATGTTTGGTTTGCAGAGTGAATGTCAAACAATGTTGACGTCCATTGGATTCTATGGCATGTGAATGAATGAATGAATGAATGAATGAATGAATGAAAACTGAATGAATGAAAACTGTTTATTTCGAACATTTGATACAACAACGGTTGTATCAAGACGGTGCCTGCTCCCGGTGCCTGCTCCCAGACTACCAATAACCAGCAAAAATCTATTTAAGCATAAAAATTCAAAAAGAAAAAATAATATAGCACCTTCAACTGCACCACAGACTAAAACAGTTAAATGTGGTCTATTAAACATTAGGTCTCTCTCTTCTAAGTCCCTGTTGGTAAATGATATAATAATTGATCAACATATTGATTTATTCTGCCTAACAGAAACCTGGTTACAGCAGGATGAATATGTTAGTTTAAATGCGTCAACACCCCCGAGTCACACTAACTGTCAGAATGCTCGTAGCACGGGCCGGGGTGGAGGATTAGCAGCAATCTTCCATTCCAGCTTATTAATTAATCCAAAACCCAGACAGAGCTTTAATTCATTTGAAAGCTTGTCTCTTAGTCTTGTCCATCCAAATTGGAAGTCCCAAAAACCAGTTTTATTTGTTATTATCTATCGTCCATCTGGTCGTTACTGTGAGTTTCTCTGTGAATTTTCAGACCTTTTGTCTGACTTAGTGCTTAGCTCAGATAAGATAATTATAGTGGGCGATTTTAACATCCACACAGATGCTGAGAATGACAGCCTCAACACTGCATTTAATCTATTATTAGACTCTATTGGCTTTGCTCAAAAAGTAAATGAGTCCACCTGTTGTATGGCTGGGGGGGCCTGGCTGCTGGTTTGTTTGCCTTTTGTGTTTCCTCCCAGGTGGCGTGCATTTGGGACTGAGTGGCTGTGTTGCTGAGGCTGTTAGGACTTCACCCTGATCACCTGCGACTCGTCAGGACTCACAGCTGAGGTGCATCTGGAGGGATTGGAGTATGTTGGCATTTAAGACTGAAGTGCACAGTGTGCACTTGCCAGAGACTCGACCTTGTGACCAGACGGGTGAGATCGTCGTCTTGGGAGCCATCTCATCAGCAGCGGACGCTGAGAATGTCCAGGTTTGATGCACGGTCTGTGAAAGAGGAGAGGGTGAGGTCTCACGCTCGTCAGCACACTTCCTGAGGTACGTTGGATTTTGTGACTAACAGTTATACAGTCAGTAAATGTGGTGTCCCTCACACCTTATTGTATTGAGCTGTATGTTAGTCATGTATCAGCTTCCACTGCAGTGGTGATTTGTGAACGAGATGTTCCATGCCTGCAGGTTGGAAGCTGATCAGTAATCAAGCCAGGAAGTGTTTGCTGTTTGTACACCTTTAAGTGTTCTGTGTGTAGAGTGTGGACTCACATAATGGTTCCTTCTTTCACAGACTCGGTTGTTGCGGCCACCTGGGGGGTGTCGGCGGGGTCCTTGGGTCCGAAACAGCTTCTGGCTCCGGACCATTAGCGCTGCTGGGAGCGCACCACGCCAGACCGCACTTTTTATTATTATTATGGTCACTGTTATGTATTAAATTCAGTTAGCCTTTGTACCGTGCTCTGCTTATTTCATACTGGGTCCTTCAAACGCTGGTCGGTTCTCCGAGCTGCGTCCGACACATAACACCACCCACCACTTTAATCATATCTTAGATCTTGTTCTGACTTATGGTATGGAAATAGAAGACTTAACAGTATTCCCTGAAAACTCCCTTCTGTCTGATCATTTCTTAATAACATTTACATTTACTCTGATGGACTACCCAGCAGTGGGGAATAAGTTTCATTACACTAGAAGTCTTTCAGAAAGCGCTGTAACTAGGTTTAAGGATATGATTCCTTCTTTATGTTCTCTAATGCCATATACCAACACAGTGCAGAGTAGCTACCTAAACTCTGTAAGGGAGATAGAGTATCTCGTCAATAGTTTTACATCCTCATTGAAGACAACTTTGGATGCTGTAGCTCCTCTGAAAAAGAGAGCTTTAAATCAGAAGTGTCTGACTCCGTGGTATAACTCACAAACTCGTAGCTTAAAGCAGATAACCCGTAAGTTGGAGAGGAAATGGCGTCTCACTAATTTAGAAGATCTTCACTTAGCCTGGAAAAAGAGTCTGTTGCTCTATAAAAAAGCCCTCCGTAAAGCTAGGACATCTTTCTACTCATCACTAATTGAAGAAAATAAGAACAACCCCAGGTTTCTTTTCAGCACTGTAGCCAGGCTGACAAAGAGTCAGAGCTCTATTGAGCTGAGTATTCCATTAACTTTAACTAGTAATGACTTCATGACTTTCTTTGCTAACAAAATTTTAACTATTAGAGAAAAAATTACTCATAACCATCCCAAAGACGTATCGTTATCTTTGGCTGCTTTCAGTGATGCCGGTATTTGGTTAGACTCTTTCTCTCCGATTGTTCTGTCTGAGTTATTCTCATTAGTTACTTCATCCAAACCATCAACATGTTTATTAGACCCCATTCCTACCAGGCTGCTCAAGGAAGCCCTACCATTATTTAATGCTTCGATCTTAAATATGATCAATCTATCTTTGTTAGTTGGCTATGTACCACAGGCTTTTAAGGTGGCAGTAATTAAACCATTACTTAAAAAGCCATCACTTGACCCAGCTATCTTAGCTAATTATAGGCCAATCTCCAACCTTCCTTTTCTCTCAAAAATTCTTGAAAGGGTAGTTGTAAAACAGCTAACTGATCATCTGCAGAGGAATGGTCTATTTGAAGAGTTTCAGTCAGGTTTTAGAATTCATCATAGTACAGAAACAGCATTAGTGAAGGTTACAAATGATCTTCTTATGGCCTCGGACAGTGGACTCATCTCTGTGCTTGTTCTGTTAGACCTCAGTGCTGCTTTTGATACTGTTGACCATAAAATTTTATTACAGAGATTAGAGCATGCCATAGGTATTAAAGGCACTGCGCTGCGGTGGTTTGAATCATATTTGTCTAATAGATTACAATTTGTTCATGTAAATGGGGAATCTTCTTCACAGACTAAAGTTAATTATGGAGTTCCACAAGGTTCATGGCTAGGACCAATTTTATTCACTTTATACATGCTTCCCTTAGGCAGTATTATTAGACGGTATTGCTTAAATTTTCATTGTTACGCAGATGATACCCAGCTTTATCTATCCATGAAGCCAGAGGACACACACCAATTAGCTAAACTGCAGGATTGTCTTACAGACATAAAGACATGGATGACCTCTAATTTCCTGCTTTTAAACTCAGATAAAACTGAAGTTATTGTACTTGGCCCCACAAATCTTAGAAACATGGTGTCTAACCAGATCCTTACTCTGGATGGCATTACCCTGACCTCTAGTAATACTGTGAGAAATCTTGGAGTCATTTTTGATCAGGATATGTCATTCAAAGCGCATATTAAACAAATATGTAGGACTGCTTTTTTGCATTTACGCAATATCTCTAAAATCAGAAAGGTCTTGTCTCAGAGTGATGCTGAAAAACTAATTCATGCATTTATTTCCTCTAGGCTGGACTATTGTAATTCATTATTATCAGGTTGTCCTAAAAGTTCCCTAAAAAGCCTTCAGTTAATTCAAAATGCTGCAGCTAGAGTACTGACGGGGACTAGAAGGAGAGAGCATATCTCACCCATATTGGCCTCTCTTCATTGGCTTCCTGTTAATTCTAGAATAGAATTTAAAATTCTTCTTTTTACTTATAAGGTTTTGAATAATCAGGTCCCATCTTATCTTAGGGACCTCGTAGTACCATATCACCCCAATAGAGCGCTTCGCTCTCAGACTGCAAGCTTACTTGTAGTTCCTAGGGTTTGTAAGAGTAGAATGGGAGGCAGAGCCTTCAGCTTTCAGGCTCCTCTCCTGTGGAACCAGCTCCCAATTCAGATCAGGGAGACAGACACCCTCTCTACTTTTAAGATTAGGCTTAAAACTTTCCTTTTTGCTAAAGCTTATAGTTAGGGCTGGATCAGGTGACCCTGAACCATCCCTTAGTTATGCTGCTATAGACGTAGACTGCTGGGGGGTTCCCATGATGCACTGTTTCTTTCTCTTTTTGCTCTGTATGCACCACTCTGCATTTAATCATTAGTGATCGATCTCTGCTCCCCTCCACAGCATGTCTTTTTCCTGGTTCTCTCCCTCAGCCCCAACCAGTCCCAGCAGAAGACTGCCCCTCCCTGAGCCTGGTTCTGCTGGAGGTTTCTTCCTGTTAAAAGGGAGTTTTTCCTTCCCACTGTAGCCAAGTGCTTGCTCACAGGGGGTCGTTTTGACCGTTGGGGTTTTACATAATTATTGTATGGCCTTGCCTTACAATATAAAGCGCCTTGGGGCAACTGTTTGTTGTGATTTGGCGCTATATAAAAAAATTGATTGATTGATTGATTGATTGAATTACAAGATAGATCAGTAAAGACAAAACAAAAAAGTTCCTACTGTGTACCCAACATGTCTGAAAAGGGGTAGGGTGAAGCATCAGCTTATTTATCCCTACCCCTTCTTCCCCACAACCAGTAATACCCTTTGCCACATATACACATAGATTCCTACACACCTAAACCGATATCAATATATATATATACATATATACACATACATATATACATACACACATCAACATACATACACATATACACACATATACATATATACATATATATACACATATATATACACAAACATAAATATACACCTACACATACCTACTTACATACAAAATACTATATATTTACAAGCCGAAGCAAAAAACAAACACACCCTAACCCTCATTACCCTTCCTCCTCCCTATACCTAGAAAAAAACATATTTTTGTACCGCTGTTTGAACTGGTTCATGCTTGGACATTGCTTGAGCCCCACTCCCAATCTGTTCCACATCCTCACCCCACAGACAGAAATACAGAAACCTTTTAATGTTGTTCGTGCCCACTGATGCTTTAAATTAAATTTCCCCCTCAGACTGTAATCCCCTGATCTGTTAAAAAACATATTTTTAATATTTGCTGGAAGTAAATTGTTTATTGCTTTATACACAATTTGTACTGTTTGAAAATGAACCAAGTCTGTGAATTTTAAGAATTTGGATTGTAAAAATAGTGGATTTGTATGATCTCTATAGCCAGTATTATGAATAATTCTTATAGCTCTTTTCTGCATTACTGACAGTGATTGTGTTGTACCTTTATAAGTATTACCCCATACCTCTGCACAGTACTGTAAATATGGTAAAACCAGTGAGCAATAAAGAATGCGGAGTGAGTTGTGGTCCAGAATATGTTTCGCTTTGTTTAGAACTGAAATGCTTCTTGACAGTTTACTTTGTATATGTTTTATATGAGTCTTCCAGTTTATCTTATCATCTATTATCACCCCCAGAAACTTATTTTCATGTACCCTTTCAATATCTACCCCCTCGACTTGTAACTGAACCTGTATGTCTGTATTACAATAGCCAAATAACATGTATTTTGTTTTACTTAAGTTTAATGATAATTTGTTTCTGTCAAACCATATTTTCAATTTTCCCATTTCTATACTGATCCTCCTCAGTAACTCCTGCAAATCCCCCCCTGAACAAAAAATGCTTGTGTCATCTGCAAATAATACTAATTTTAATATTTTGGAAACATTGACAATATCATTTATATAAATTAGAAACAGTTTTGGACCCAATACTGACCCCTGTGGGACGCCACAAGCATTGTCCAAGCATGATGATGTATATTCCCCCAACTTCACAAACTGTTTTCTGTTACTTAAGTAGCTTCTCACCCAGTGCAACACCAACCCCCTAATCCCATACTGTTCAAGTTTATTGATTAATATGTCATGATTGATTGTATCAAAAGCCTTTTTAAGGTCTATAAATATTCCAACTGAATGTAATTTGTGGTCTATGGCGTTTGTAATCTCCTCAACTGATTCTATTAATGCAAGTGATGTTGAACTATGTGCTCTGAATCCATATTGACTATCAGTAAGTAATTTATGTTTATTTATGAATTTGTCTAATCTATTATTGAATAACTTTTCTAATAATTTGGAAAATTGTGGAAGCAAAGAAACAGGTCTATAATTTGTGAAGTGGTGTCTATCCCCAGTCTTATACAGCGGCACAACCCTAGCTATTTTCATTTGATTGGGAAATTTACCGGTTTGAAATGATAAGTTACAGATGTATGTTAATGGTTCTACAATCCATTCAATGACCTGTTTTACCACCACCATATCAATTTCATTTAAATCGGTAGATGTTTTATATTTACAATTATTCACAATGTCTATAATTTCTTTTCCATCCACTGCTGTGAGGAACATTGAACAGGGATTTCTTTCTATGAGATTATTATCCCAATCCTCAGGTTGGGAATCGGGAATTTTTTCTGCCAAGCTTGGTCCAATATTTACAAAAAAATTATTAAAACCGTTGACTACCTCATCCTTATTTTCCTTCTTGACATTATTATCAATGAAATACTGAGGGTAACTCTGTTTTTTATTACCATTTTTGATAATGCTATTTAATATATCCCATATTCCTTTAATATTGTTTTTTGTTATTATATAATATGTTACTATAATATTCCTTCCTACATACCCGTATAATATTAGTTAATCTATTTTTGTATTTCTTATATCTATTTTCTGCCTCTTTAGTCTTTAGTTTTATGAATTCTCTATACAGTGTATTTTTCTTATTACATGCATTTCGTAACCCTTTCGTCATCCATGGTCGAGCTTGGATTTTTTGTTTTCTGTAGTCTTGTTTAATTGGACAATTTTTATCATATAATGATGTAAATATTTGTAAAAAAAGTTTCATATGCACTATCAACATCACTTTCACTGTATACCTTTTCCCAGTTTTGCTCCTGTAAATCCTTCTTTAGTGTGTTCATGTTTTCCTCTGTCCGCACTCGCCTGTATTTTATTTTCTCCTCTGGCTGATTCCGCCGATGGTTTCTATTATAAACGATGAAAACTGGTAGATGATCACTAATGTCATTGATTAATAATCCACTCACAGTGTTATTCTCAATATCATTGCTGAATATATTATCAATTAAGGTAGCACTATGGGATGTAATTCTGCTTGGCCTGGTGATTTTTGGATATAAACTCATACTGTACATTATACTGATAAATTCATCTGTTATTTTATGCTTATTTGGATTGAGCAGATCAATATTTAAGTCACCACAAATGAACACAGTTTTTTGATTAGTTTTTGAGAACATTTTTCCCATACAGTCAGTGAATGTTTCAGTACAAGATCCTGGTGCTCTATATATACAGCTGACTAATACATTTTTGCTTTTTTCTTCACATATTTCAATAGTTATACATTCTAATAAGTTATCAATCACAGTTGTCATATTGTCTACTATTTTATAATCCATGTTCTTATCCACATACACAGCCACTCCTCCTCCACTCTTATTCTTTCTGTTTACACAATTAAATAATTAAATTCATATCCATCCAGTTCAAAATCCATTCCTTTATCTTCATTGATCCATGTTTCTGATATAGCAATTATGTTAAATATTTTTTTAAACTGACTTAAATATTCTTTAATGTTGTTAAAGTTTGCATATAGACTTCTGCTGTTGAAATGGATTATTGATAATTTGTTATCCGTTCTAATGATCCGATTAAACTGTTCATCTGTATAATAGCAACAACTGTCATTGATATTTGAGAAGAAATTATTGTCCGGGTCTATATCGTGCTCCAAGTCCAGTACATTGTGGTCTGTGTATTTAAATGTTCTCAGTTCTACTTTTCCATGATCAGCAATCCTTTGAGTTATATCCTTCTTGTCTCCAGATGTAGATGAATAGGTTCCTCTGGTCTGTGTCATGGTGTTGTGATGTGTTTGTGTCCTCATACCTTATTGGTCATATTTGTCCAGATCCTCGATGTTCCTGATTACCATAACCTTCGCTTGTTCTGGTGTTCCATTCAATTTGATAAGTGTTTTGCAGTTGGATGTCCATGTCTGTTGAATTTTTCCCTGCTTTTTTAAGAAACGAGCTTTCCTGGCGATGTCTGCGTTTCTTTTGGTCAGATGTTCATTGATGAATACGTTTGTTCCTTTAAGTTTCTGTCCCTGTTTTAACAATGCCATTTTATGTTTTCTGTTGACAAACCTCATTATAACTGCTCGCTTGTCTCCATCCTCTCTCCTGGGCAGGGGGTGGCACGCTTCAATGTTATTACAGTCCATTTGAATACCTTTAGATTGCAGGAAGTCAGCCACCTGTTGTTCCACTGAGCTGGCCTCCTGCTCGCTGGCCTCCCCTCCGCTGTCTTCTGACACCGCCCGTGCGTAGGATCGAGGTTTAATATGAATTCCTGTAATAATAACATCGTTCATCCTTGTGTACTGTTCCAACTCCGCAACACGGTTCTCCAGGTACACCAGACGCCGGTCTTTCTCGGCATTCTGGATTCGGAGAGCCTTCACTTCTTCCACCAGATCCATAATGGATTTCTGCTGCATTTTAACCACAGAGATTTCCTCAGACAAAAAGTCCAGGGACTTCTTGATATCGTCTCCCTCCTCCGCCGTCAGTGCCTTCTTCGGACCCATGGTCAGATAACTCCGCGCTGACGCCTCGGGCCTCGGTAAAGCCGCGCCGGTGGAACTGCGCTGACGCCTCGGGCTTCAGGTGGAGCCGCGCCGGTGGATGTGCGCTGACACCTCGGGAGACAGTCCAGGGTCCGGTACACAGAAAGGCAGGCCGCGTAGTAAAGGTACAGATGAGGGCAAGGCAAAATACGTGGTCAGGAACAGGCTTTATCCTTTTAAGAATCACACCTTTAGAGAAAGTTCAGAGAGAAGTAAAAGCTTCCTGCTTTTCCCTGCTCAGAGTGCCGACGATGTGACAGATGTTACCCTGTAATGTGACAACTGAGCATGACACATGGTGCAAACTATTCCTTTTTAAACCCCTATTAACTCAACCAATAATTTGCCTCACATTTTACAAAACTTGGAGCAGCTTTAACTTTTGACCCCTGTACAAACTGAAACTGACCTTTGTCATCATTTTTGCTGTTTTTACCTCATAACTCCATAAAATTTAATCATAGATAGTCTAAACTATACCTTTTTGGAATAGTTATGATGAGACAAATAATGTGTTATACTTTTCAATATGATTGGAGCATTTTTAAATTTTGACCCCTTTGTAATTCTTCATTGACCCCTACTTGGCTGCAATATTGGATTTTCAAGTGGCCAGCACTTTTTTCTCAAACACTGATTTATGAAGAACATTCATGCCAAATCTGATGCTTGTATGACCAAGTGAACAATTCTGGCCAAAAGTCATACTTATCTGCTCCACTACCAGGAACATGTTTTACTTTTTACTGACGGGTTGAAGGATCCAGAAACAGGTGCTGCTGGAGCAGCTTTTGTAGTCCAAGGATGGAATATTGAGTCATGCAAGAGAACATCAGATTTCCTGAGTGAATGAACGAATGAATGAGTTTTATTTGGCACACACACACACACACACACTTGACAAAAGAATCTCTCATAAAAAAAAAGGAAACAAAACAATAAATTCGTAAACAATTTCCCAGTTTTGTGCAGCCGAAAGGATGTAGGCTGAAGCAAAGGTTACAAATGTCCACCTCTTTCACCAGTTACTATTCACCTTATTCAATCCCGCCCACTTTTACAACAGAGGCATTTCCGTTTTGTCTTAGGACTTCCGCTGAGCGGTGTTTTCAGTATAGAACAATGGAGGTCATTCCATGGGTAGAAACAAAAACCTTTTTGAAAAGCTCAAAGGGATGGACTCTGGCTCACCCACGGGTCATAACAGAGAGGAAAGATGACATGAAAAAGTGGCCCTCAATTATTTTTAACTACTTTGTGTTGTCACTCGGCGTGGACGGTTTGGCTATGAGGAAGTACGAGCTTTGCGCTGCGCAGCTCATATAAAAGTAGAATCAAGTTAAAATACTACCCGATACCACCGTAATGCCAAGATTACATAACGTTAATATACGTATGATGTTATTTCATGCACAACGTGGTTGTATCAAACGCCAGAAAATGAGTAAATTAGATAGCAGCTAACGCTACAAACACAGCTTACCCATTTGTCTCACTAGCATCCGCCGTGGCTTCTTTAACGGAGTGTTGTAGCTCAACCATTTCTCTGGGTAAAGATCCAGTGGTGTGGGTATTTTCTCCACAAAATAAAAAAGAACAGACATAGGGACGTTTGGATGGATTTTTCAAATTCAGCGCCTTTAGCCAGCACTGGAGATCCTCGTCTTTCAGTGGAGGAGGGAACAAGTTAAATGCTCGTCCACAGCACTCAGATATCTCCTTTCTATGTTCAAAACATCATTCTGAAAGTGATAGTTTCCTCTTCTTCCAGTTATTGTGGCACCCAAGAACTGAACAATTAATGCTGCTCATGTCCCACGTAGCTAATCATCAACACAGTGGCAAACTGGAAGTTGCTTGACAAAATGGTGCCGCCCACCCTGACTTCCTGAATAAGGTGAATGTGCACATATACTCAACAAAAATATAAACACAACACTTTTGGTTTTGCTCCCATTTTGTATGAGATTAACTCAAAGATCTAAAACTTTTTTCACATACACAATATCACCATTTCCCTCAAATATTGTTCACAAACCAGTCTAAATCTGTGATAGTGAGCACTTCTCCTTTGCTGAGATAATCCATCCCACCTCACAGGTGTGCCATATCAAGATGCTGATTAGACACCATGATTAGTGCACAGGTGTGCCTTAGACTGCCTAAGGCATATCTCCACACAACAGTACAAACAATAGTACAACACACAATAAACTAAAAAATGATAAACTCAGTTTACCTGATTTACCATACTATAATAAGTATATTGTTTTTATAAAGTCTTTTTAAGCCAACCAAAGTACCAGATAATTTAATAGTATCAGAACAGTTCCAAATTTTGACACATTTTACAGACGCGATGACTTTTTACAGTTTGAATCTTTAAACTATCAAATACTAATGTTCCTCTCAGATGATAGCAGGACTCCCTCATTTTAAACAACTCCTGGACGTGTTGAGGCAAAAGTTTATTGTTAACTTTATACATGATTTGTATCGTAATATAATCAACCAAATCCCAGAATTTCAAAATGTGTAAATAGGCAAACAGTGGGTTTGTTGGCTCACGATATGTTTTTTTAGTTACTTATAATTATTATAGCTTTCTTTTGTAACAAAAATATTGGATTTGTATTTGTTTTATATGTTTCCCAAAACCTCAATGAAGTAGGTCATATATGGGACAAGCGATGAATGATACACTGTAACTAACAAATGCTGGGAGAGGAAGTATTGTGCTTTATACAGAATCGCAATGACTTTTGAGATTTTAGATTTAACATAATTTATATGTTTTCCATCTTAATTTATCATCAATAAAAACTCCAAAAAGTTTTGTTTGGTTACAACTGTTGTGAAAGTGTAGGAACACGGACCCACAACAGGGGGCGCAATGAACGGACAATGGAGAAGGTAAATAACAAGGTTTACTATTGTGAAACGAGCACAATAAATACAACAATCACAATTTGGGGTCGAATCCGCTGGTGTCGTGTGGGCAGGCTCGAAGGTAGGAGACGTCCGTCTCAGTCGAACCGGAACCACCCAGATCTCCTCTGCCACCGAACCCTGGAAATACTGGAACCGCCAAGTCCCAAATTCCCAGGTGGCCACTGCCTCCGCTCGTCGGATCCGGTACTGCTGGCGGGAGAGAGCAACAACACACAGGTGTGGATGCGACCGCACCCAGTAACGGAGAGGGGAGAAGCCGCCTCCACCTCTTGTCAAAGTACAGCAGGAAGGTGAGTACTTATCCAAGCAATGAAGCTATCAGTAGTCAACAGTCCTGAAAAGGTTTAACAAGTTTAGCTGGTTGTTCAGAATATAAATGCAGAGAATATTACCTCAGTCTTAGGCGATATCTCGGCACTGAGGTGGAGACGCCGTCCTCCAGATATACCTCTGTGCTGAGTGGAACAGCTGTGTCTGGTGATGGGTGACAGCTGTCACCCAGGCTACTCCCATAAGGCGGCAGCGCCCTCTGGTGCCTGGAGCCCGCACTCCAGGCAGGGCGCCCTCTGGTGGTGGTGGGCCAGCAGTACCTCCTCTTCAGCGGCCCACACAACAACAACTTCAGCATCATTCAATAATCAGTTTCTACTTTAGTTCCTGGGCCAAATATAATGCACTTTGTTTTTTTTGTTTGAATCAAACCATTGTTTGAAATTTAGTAGTTCCCTCTCCATCATGTCCAAGAGCTGTCCCAAATGATCCCCACTACAAAACACAGTCGTATCATCGGCAAACAAAATGCAACTCACAGACTTGGAAACCAAACCTATAAATTGGAGAATATCTAGACTATAAATATAAATATGTAGAATAGCTGTGATGCATTGACCATTTCTGAGGCAAACAAGGTGGGAAGTCCAAGCACATGGCTCATCTTGGAGTGGCCCACTGCAGGTTCAACATAGCACTCAATTAGGTGTATTTATTTTATGGCGAACACATAGGTGAACACAGTTCATCTAAGATAGCAAGAAGAGTTCCCCTGCATGGTGTAGATTTTGATGCAGTTAAGTGTCAGTTTTGGAAAGATACATTAGGCAGCACTTACAAAATGGATTTTTTTTAAATTAAGCTGACTGATTGTTAGTAGATTGTCTGTGCAATCGGCTTCCTGATTGCCATTTATTTATTTATTTATTTTTGCAGCCTTGCGATAATTAACCCTGTTTAGTACATTAGCCCCCGTGTGTCTTACAAGCAAGATATTAAAATTAGGTAGAAAACCTACACAAACTCATGACATGCTCTGTCTTCAAAATGCCCAGTTTTTGCATCTCTCCTCTCTCACACACACATTCACATTGGCTCAGGTGATGTGTCTGTATAATGGACTTCTGTGACATATGTCACAGAAGTCTAAAATAAGATGGAACAAGCCAAAATTTTGTTTGAAGCAGATTTTCTACATGCACTCACATAGAATTATGTAACTTTGAGTGTATTTAATCAACTACAACAATATTTACATGTAAAAGGCTGATAAAAAGTTTCACAATATGACACCTTTAAAATCATTAATTGCATAATACGTCTGTACATAATGACTGCACATTTTCTATATTTTTGAAGTGTTCACACACCTTAAATTCATTCAGATTGTATGCAATATGCACAGCGCAGCTCGTTAAATAATAGTAAACCATACTCAGTGAGATAATGTGGAATTATTGTTGTATTCATGTTGACGTCAGCTTGTCTGTGGGGATTTGCAGTACTTTGTGTCGTCATTGCTCAGTCGTTATGTGACCACTGACCACTGCCATCTTATTATTGGCATGATATTGTTGCTTCAGCGGTCAAGGACGGCGTGCACAGAGATGATGTGCACTTGTGTATCCGGCTCGTTCTTTACCTTTCTCTCCTGTGGATGCACACAACCCAACTCTGAACTCCTCTCCCGAGGAATATACTGCCTTCTGCTTTTTCACTGACCCCGTCGCACACGACTTGAAAATATGCTAATAACAGACGATTGAGCCAGTCCGTTATTTAAGATGGGGATTATTTAAATAAACAGAGCGGAAAAGAGGATAATCGAGGATAGCACGAATGCAATGGAGCAGTGAATGGATGCCGTAATGTCACGCTGTGTATTTGTGTGTTTTTCTGCCGCGTGTTAAGGAGGGTATGCATTAACCGTAATCTGTGTGCCGCTGCCGGCCTCCTCGGTTTCTGTCAGCAGTTTAGTCACATCCAAAAGTCTAGATAAAACATTAAAGACGAGGCACTGACAAGGAGGGGGCCATCCGGGGCCATTTAAAACCAATACCACGGGGCAGGGTACGGCCTTCCATCAATTACAACCTTATTAGTCCAATTGTAATGAAATAATCCAATCCGGGAAACAGCTGAGTCCCAACTCTGCAGATCACCAACCACAAGCAAACAACCCACACAAACACGAGGCCAGGGAGGGGTGTCAGACAAATCAAGGTATGATATTTCCGTTAAAAAAACATGCACACCTGTCAACCCCTAAACAGTCCTCCCCTTACAAAAAAAAAACACAATTTACCCTAAAAAAAAAAAAAAATCATACACGCGAGGGACAATTTGTAATATTGCATTAACAAGCACAAATGTATATGGGCCACTTTTTAAAGTATTAAATGTAAAAAAAAGTATTTACATTACAGTTTAATTTAGTAAATTTGTTATAGGTGGCAACGGCTGTTTTTGCGGATTGAAACATTTAAGTTTAATATAGATCTCTAGTAGGTGACATTTTAAATACTAGGGTGACCAAATGTCATGTTTTTCCCAGACATGTCCTGGTTTCACATCCTGTCCTGGCTGTCATGAGTTGTTTTTTTTGTTTTTTTTTTAGAAAGTGATGAAAATGTCCTGGTTTTCATTGTTTTTTTTGTCTTTAACCCTCTGGGGCCGACACGACTCTGGGGTCATATATCACGGCTAAGACCAAGCTTTACTAAATTATAAATAACTTTTTAATGATATGAGATAGAAACTTCCTTTTTTTTTTTTTTTGCTGAAAAGTTAACTCCGCGGACGTTCGAGCCAGCCATCGGCCATCTTTGTACTCCTCATAGAAGCTGTGTGATGACATGCACAATGTGAGTGTCCAATCAGAATTGGTTCACCGTCACATGGTTTTCCAAAATCCAATAGTAGGGCAGATTAACCTCACGTGAAAAGCCAAAGATCGTTTTCAGGAGTGATGTGTTACTAGTTGGCCCGTTTGAATAGCCCCCTGGGTGCTCCAATGAGTACATACTATTAGTACATACTCAGTGTACCCTGCGCCATTACGCGCCGCTATCAGTGAAGCAGACGGAGAGCCTCTGATGACAATCTCACATGCTCAAACAAAGAGTATGTAACTATCAGGATTGCTCCACTAGTTTGCATGTGAATGTTACTGGATAACTCTGTTGCTTTCTCTGCGTAAAGCACTGTTTACCATATCACTGGACAACAAAACGCATAGACCATTTTGTATATATTGTTCAAAATGTGCATTTGTGTTTATTGTTTGAACCCTTTTGTTGTACAGTCTTTCACACAAGACCTCAAATTACCTTTATAAAGTGTCAAAACAGTTGTTTATTATAGTTTTCTGTGTGTTTTGAATAAATGTGTGTGGAAAATTATTTTTTGCTTTATTTTTTCCTTGCCTATTTTTGATTGTAAACCTTTATTACACTTATAAAACAGTACTATGGCATATATATTCTGAAAGCACAGGTTGTAAGAGAAATAAAACTTGATTGTGGGATGCAGGGAGAGCTGTTAACAGCAATAATAAAACATTTATGCCAGGCGAGTGAACTGTCCAAAAACTGCCCTCGGACCCCAGAGGGTTAAGTAAACATCAAGTTTCATTTGAGTGTCTTATTAGGAAGATACTAATCGTCAGAACTATAGGCAGAATGGAACCGGAACAACTGGTAATCAGCAGAATGGGTTGTTTTTGCTTGTATTACACCCAAAACAAGTATTGATGAGATGATCAGGTCTCACCATTAAAATAATCAAGTTATTTAGCTACTACATGGTAAAATCACCAGTGTAAAACTAACACTGGGGACTTTTCTGTGTATATAAAGCACTAGATCAGCATTAGAAGGCCCAAAGTCTGGACAGACCAGCAACAAAATGGCAGAACAGGAGCTTGTATGGTGCCATCTAGTGTTAGTGAGGGTAGATTTTCCAATATGGTGAGCTGCTATTCCGGCAAAGTGCTAATTGGGACAGAAAATGGACTGCATTTATAAATGGACTGCATTTATATAGCGCTTTTCCATCTGAATCAGACGCTCAAAGCGCTTTACAATTATGCCTCACATTCACCCCGATGTCAGGGTGCTGCCATACAAGGCACTCACTACACACCGGGAGCAATAGGGGATTAAAGGCCTTGCCCAAGGGCCCTTAGTGATTTTCCAGTCAGGTGGGGATTTGAACCCATGATCTTCTGGACTCAAGCCCAACACTTTAGCCACTAGACCATCACCTCCCCTCAGAACAGACAGAAAAGAGATACGTTTGTTCTTTGAACTTGACGGGGGACTTTCTGCTTTGCATGATAACATTTTATTACATTATCTTGACTTTGGTTATCAATATCTTGAGAATAGGGGACATAGTAAGGTGCTGATCTGTCAATCATTCCATCAATTGTATTATCCAGTTCTGGCAACATATCTGGTTCTGCACATTAGCACCCACTATCTCATTACTGGGCCGAATGTCCTGGTTTTCTGTAATTTAACTATGGTCACCTTATAAATTAGTTACTTCATCCAAACCATCAACATGTTTATTAGACCCCATTCCTGCCAGGCTGCTCAAGGAAGTCCTACCATTATTTAATGCTTCAATCTTAAATATGATCAATCTATCTTTGTTAGTTAGTTGGTTATGTACCACAGGCCTTTAAGGTGGCAGTAATTAAACCATTACTTAAAAAGCCATCACTTGACCCAGCTATCTTAGCTAATTATAGGCCAATCTCCAACCTTCCTTTTCTCTCAAAGATTCTTGAGAGGGTAGTTGTAAAACAGCTATCTGATCACCTGCAGAGGAATGGTCTATTTGAAGAGTTTCAGTCAGGTTTTAGAATTCATCATAGTACAGAAACAGCATTAGTGAAGGTTACAAATGATCTTCTTATGGCTTCGGACAGTGGACTTATCTCTGTGCTTGTTCTGTTGGACCTCAGTGCTGCTTTTGATACTGTTGACCATAAAATTTTATTACAGAGATTAGAGCATGTCATAGGTATTAAAGGCACTGCGCTGCGGTGGTTTGAATCATATTTGTCTAATAGATTGCAGTTTGTTCATGTAAATGGGGAATCTTCTTCACAGACTAAAGTTAATTATGGAGTTCCACAAGGTTCTGTGCTAGGACCAATTTTATTCACTTTATACATGCTTCCCTTAGGCAGTATTATTAGACGGTATTGCTTAAATTTTCATTGTTACGCAGATGATACCCAGCTTTATCTATCCATGAAGCCAGAGGATACACACCAATTAGCTAAACTGCAGGATTGTCTTACAGACATAAAGACATGGATGACCTCTAATTTCCTGCTTTTAAACTCAGATAAAACTGAAGTTATTGTACTTGGCCCCACAAATCTTAGAAGCATGGTGTCTAACCAGATCGTTACTCTGGATGGCATTTCCCTGATCTCTGGTGATACTGTGAGAAATCTTGGAGTCATTTTTGATCAGGATATGTCATTCAAAGCGCATATTAAACAAATATGTAGGACTGCCTTTTTGCATTTACGCAATATCTCTAAAATCAGAAAGGTCTTGTCTCAGAGTGATGCTGAAAAACTAATTCATGCATTTATTTCCTCTAGGCTGGACTATTGTAATTCATTATTATCAGGTTGTCCTAAAAGTTCCCTAAAAAGCCTTCAGTTGGTTCAGAATGCTGCAGCTAGAGTACTGACGGGGACTAGCAGGAGAGAGCATATCTCACCCGTGTTGGCCTCTCTTCATTGGCTTCCTGTTAATTCTAGAATAGAATTTAAAATTCTTCTTCTTACTTATAAGGTTTTGAATAATCAGGTCCCATCTTATCTTAGGGACCTCGTAGTACCATATTACCCCATTAGAGCGCTTCGCTCTCAGACTGCAGGCTTACTTGTAGTTCCTAGGGTTTGTAAGAGTAGAATGGGAGGCAGAGCCTTCAGCTTTCAGGCTCCTCTCCTGTGGAACCAGCTCCCAATTCAGATCAGGGAGACAGATACCCTCTCTACTTTTAAGATTAGGCTTAAAACATTCCTTTTCGCTAAGGCTTATAGTTAGGGCTGGATCGGGTGACCCTGGACCATCCCTTGGTTATGTTGCTTTAGACGTAGACTGTGGGGGGGTTCCCATGATGCACTGTTTCTTTCTCTTTTTGCTCCATATGCATCACTCTGCATTTAATCGTTAGTGATCGATCTCTGCCCCCCTTCTCGGCATGTCTTTTTCCTGGTTCTTTCCCTCAGCCCCAACCAGTCTCAGCAGAAGACTGCCCCTCCCTGAGCCTGGTTCTGCTGGAGGTTTCTTCCTGTTAAAAGGGAGTTTTTCCTTCCCACTGTGGCCAAGTGCTTGCTCATAGGGGGTCGTTTTGACCGTTGGGGTTTTTCATAATTATTGTATGGCCTTGCCTTACAATATGGAGCGCCTTGGGGCAACTGTTTGTTGTGATTTGGCGCTATATAAGAAAAAAGTTGATTGGTTGAGTTGATTATAAATACATATTGATGCGGTCATTAAATTTGAAAGAAAAACAAAAAGAATACTGACCTTTGCAATCTTTGAATCAGGAAACATGGCCTTCACCAAGACTGTAAAATGATCCACTGCAGTGAGAGGAATATTGTGCTCCACAAGAAACTGGCATATACATCAATTCTGCTGTAGTTCCATTTCATCTCCTTGAAGGGTCTTTAACGTGACTTACAAAATGTTCATCCATGTACTTGTGTGTTCTGCTTCTTACAACATTTTCCTTTCCTTTGAGAGTTTCCCACTCCTTTTGATGTTTTCCACAACCCATAAGCTTTCTTTTCTTTGCTGGTGGTTCCATTTACACACAGATGGTCTGAGACAGGTTGAAAACACAAAACATTTAGAAATAAACGCACAATTTTTCTATAGTACTTATAGGCAACAGGCAGCTGCTTGAATTCTTCTTCTTCTACGTCTTTCTTCAAGTTTGGCAGTTTGCAAACAGGACGGTCTAATACCGCCACCAACTGTTTGGGTCTGGAACAAGAAGTTTCAGGAAAAAAAAAAAAAGAAAAAGAAAAAAAAAAAACAACTAAATACAATGAACTTCTATTTTTGCATTTCACTGAACACATTTCACTGTACAACTTACAGATTTAAAATAGCCAATTTCTAGTACAAATTACAGGTAAATGTACAGATTGACAGGCAGGAAAATGTGATGATACGCTACTTGGAGCTGGAAAATGGATTGTAATGTCAAATAAATCTCATCAATTGCCTGTGTGCACACAGGCAGAGTGGGAGGATTGGCTTTTTTCTAACACTCTGTGTCTGTATTCTGTTTCTAAAATAATGAGAGAGCCACATTTATTTCCAAATTGAAGTGAATTTTCATCTCGACTTCACTGCAGCATTGTTTTTTCAGAGAGTCTTTATTTCTGTGACTTTGTCACTGTTTTCTGTGTGTGTGTGTGGGGGGGGGGTAGCAAAGATGGATTGATTATAAAAGTTGTAAAAGTGTCTTACTTTCCTCCACACTCACTGCCTGTATTTTCCTTGTGCATTCATGGAGTCGTACAGCTGAGAAGAAGTTTCCTCTTAGTTTACTTGAAAGTATTTTGCTTCTGTTTTTCTGTTATTTGTATTTTATTCAAGTTAGCTGCTGTCATTTTGACTTCACTCTGACATTGGGGTGAATGTGAGGCATTATTGTAAAGTACTTTAAGTGTCTGATGCCGATGGAAAAGCGCTATATAAATGCAATCCGTTTACCATTTACTTCATACTGATCGGAGTGTTCAGGCAGTACATTCTAAGTGCTGGTCCCAAATAAGTAGGGTTGCATCAAGACGTGTCATGCAGCCATCTGTGATAGGTTATTTTTTGGTGTTTGTTCAGATCTGTTCCCCTTTTTAGTCTGTTGTTGAATCCTTTCACTCTCCTGCTGTGTGGTAGATGCCACACCCCAATTGGACGAAGACCGTATTTTTTGTTGAATCCTTACCCACTCCCTGACTGTATATTAAAACTTGGCATTTTTTTGAACTCACCTCCTGTGTTTTGGCTGTCTCATATTTGGCTTCTATTTTGCTAAATATCTGGCTCTGAATCCTGACAAGACCATGCTTTAACAAATTCCCCTTTTTAATGTACTTTCTTTGAGAATAATGTCCATGGGTTGCATATCAAAATGTTCATAATAGTCTCATCTTTCTAAATGTGAGACACATATTTGTCTAGAACATGGTGTATAGAAATGATCTATTTATAGAGATACGATGAAAAGTTGGACAGGATGCAGGAGAGTGTCATCAGGGCTCTACAGGTTAAAAATGACCAATTAGCATACCAATAAGACATCTGTTCTCATCAGGCAGACGGTGATTTAAGATATCTGGTGTTGTTGCTGTTGCTTTTTTGCTTGTTTTAAACTGAGTTTTAACTGAGTTGGATTATTGTTAATACAAACTATCAATTTTCCACTTTTCTTTATATGAGTCAGGGGTTGGACACATGAACATTTCCAAGTCACTGAATATGTCTGAGCTTCACTTACATCAATCATTAAGAAAAACAAGCAGTACTGTTTGTTAAATTTGTCTGGAATAGACAGCCCTCAAAAACTGAATGATTGTAAAAGAAGAAGACTGGTGAGGGAAGCCACCAAGACAGCCATGATGACTTAAATGAAATGATGCACTTCTGTGGCTGTGATTGGAGAAAGTGTGCAACATGCAACTTTTGTCTGTTGCACCTCCAGTCACAACTTTATGATGGAGTGTAACAGAAAATTTTACATACAAGAAGGCAAATCAAACCCAGGCTACCACGTCCCTTCAGGCAATCTTCTCTGCTCCATTCTGTCACTGGCCTCTCCAAACAAATGGACTGTGTGTAAAAATGACCATAATTCCTAAATGATTAATGCAGTATTAAAGCTGAATGTCTACATGTCAACATATTACTGACTGTTTTATTCCAACTCCATTATGAAGATGTATTTTCCAACACTGTTATCAGAATCCCCCTCAAGGGGGCCCCTCCCACAGTAGCCAGTCATGAGCCGTAGCTCAACTTGACAGGTGAGGTGAGAACAGCTGCGTGGTGTTGCTCACCTCGACAGGTACTAGTTCATACAGGACTCAGGACATCGGCAAAATACAAGACTTCAGCAATCATGAAGTGGAGCTATCTGTCAGGAAGCCAGAAAAGAAAGAAGAGAAAGGAAGAGTAAGAAAAAAACAGCACAGTGGTAAGTGATCATTTACTTTGGATAAATTCGGCCTATGCGTCAACAAAATATAATGTTAATGTTAATGTGAGCTACTTGCTGTGGTATATTAACAGTGTTGCATCTTCATAAATGAATGTCCTCTCGTAAACTTAGTTTCCCAAAAAGTAATCTACTGAACCACACTGGCACAGGCCTCTGGTGAAACAAGAAGTCCTCAACGGCAGATCAGGTGGAGGAGGTGAATGGTTTGTAACACAGCACCTGCGAAATTGGATGAAGGCTGCATCAGGTCCTCAAACCTTACGCGTAGCCAAGGGTGGGCCTGGATGGGCCTGGGCCCGCCCACTCGTCAGCCAGGACCGTCCCATCCAATGAGAAGGCTGAGTCAACACTCGACAGTCTCCTGTTGTTGCCTCATTGTATTCCTATGATATGGTATTGCATTAGCACTGAGCAACAATTAATACGTTTTGTCAAAAAAAATCTGATTCATCTTCTGTGATTTTTATTCATTCATTTTCAGAGTACAGTGGTCCCTCGCTATAATGCAGTTCACCTTTCGCGGCCTCGAAGTGTCGCGGATTGTTTTAGTGCAATTTTGCATGCTTTTTTTTTTTTAACGGCGCATTGTGTTCTGCGTCCTTATCAGGCGGGCCGTTCGCGGCACTGGTCAGCATCACCGCGATTGCTCTCACTGCCTCCGATGCGCTTTCTGCGGGCTCGGTAAATGCAGCAGTGGGCCACCTCCTCCTGTCTGCTGTGTGGAATTGCGCCAAATCTGGCAACAGGTCCAGAGATACACTCGCTGTTTTGATCCGGATGTTGATCGCAGCCGCAGAGCTCCGTGGCCACCGAGAAAAGACTTGGATTCTTTGCGGGTCCCGCATCCGTACCTCCGGAGGCAGCGAGTGAAGGGAGAGTACGCGCATTGTGTTCTGCGTATGTCTGTTTATAATCTTCTCGCCCAGAAGAAAAAAGAGAGTGTTTACACAGGAGAGAAAAGTGAGAAAATGTTAATGCCTGTTTGAGAAAAGTGTATAAAGTGTGTAGTGAGGGGTTTTACAGCCTTAAAACATCTATAATAATTGTAAAAACTAACGCTGACTACTTCGCCGGATTTCGTTTATCGCGGGTTATTTTTGAACGTAATTCCCGCGATAAACGAGGGAGCACATTTTTCCTCAAATAAATAGTCTTCTGCGGGCCCTCGTCACAATGCCAATAACAACATGCACCGTCGAACAGCTGTTTCTACTGTTAAATGGATAAAAACGTCCACCAGAACATCCATGTTGACTCACAGACTGAATGCAGTCTCCGTGCTTTCCCTTGAAAGAAAACTGAATCATTGGACTATGATGACGTGATAAGAGTTCAACAAAAACCCCGTCATCTCCTGCTGTAGCATTAAAAGGATTCATCAAATGTAAGTGTGAGGCCATTAATTACTTTTTTCTTCTAAATAGGCCTAATTATTAATATTATATTGCAACTGCCACGAATCATGTTGGTGTCCGTTCTGATGGTTTTTAATTTGGTTTCCATTGTTTATCAATTTCATAATTTGGCCTCCGAGCCAACCTGTTTTCATGTTGCGGATATATTTAGAATTTTTATTTTAAAGGACTCTACATGACTAAGCATTGCGTTGCTGCTTGCATTGTCCATGGGGTGCTTGTGTCTGACACTTTGCGTCTGTCTAACTGTGCACACAGCGTCTGTGCAGTTGGCTGAGATGTGTTCATCATTAAACTTGGAATTCATTTTTGAAACAATGCCTTATTTAAATACCTATTGACGTTTTGGGTTTAGGCCGAGCCAAGTAGGCTACCAGACTTGCACTGAATGTGTGTGTGTGTGTGTGTGTGTGTGTGTGTGTGTGTGTGTGTGTGTGTGTGTGTGTGTGTGTGTGTGTGTGTGTGTGTGTGGCGCTGCACTGCAGCGTGCATTATCCATGAAGAGTACTTGTGTCTGACGTGTTGCGTCCGTGTGCTCACTTTGCCAGTGCTGTAGGCTAAGTGATAACGTTGCTTGCGATCAATCAATCAATCAATTTTTTTTTTATATAGCGCCAAATCACAACAAACAGTTGCCCCAAGGCGCTTTATATTGTAAGGCAAGGCCATACAATAATTATGTAAAACCCCAACGGTCAAAACGACCCCCTGTGAGCAAGCACTTGGCTACAGTGGGAAGGAAAAACTCCCTTTTAACAGGAAGAAACCTCCAGCAGAACCAGGCTCAGGGAGGGGCAGTCTTCTGCTGGGACTGGTTGGGGCTGAGGGAGAGAACCAGGAAAAAGACATGCTGTGGAGGGGAGCAGAGATCGATCACTAATGATTAAATGCAGAGTGGTGCATACAGAGCAAAAAGAGAAAGAAACAGTGCATCATGGGAACCCCCCAGCAGTCTACGTCTATAGCAGCATAACTAAGGGATGGTTCAGGGTCACCTGATCCAGCCCTAACTATAAGCTTTAGCAAAAAGGAAAGTTTTAAGCCTAATCTTAAAGTAGAGAGGGTGTCTGTCTCCCTGATCTGAATTGGGAGCTGGTTCCACAGGAGAGGAGCCTGAAAGCTGAAGGCTCTGCCTCCCATTCTACTCTTACAAACCCTAGGAACTACAAGTAAGCCTGCAGTCTGAGAGCGAAGCGCTCTATTGGGGTGATATGGTACTACGAGGTCCCTAAGATAAGATGGGACCTGATTATTCAAAACCTTATAAGTAAGAAGAAGAATTTTAAATTCTATTCTAGAATTAACAGGAAGCCAATGAAGAGAGGCCAATATGGGTGAGATATGCTCCTCCTTCTAGTCCCCGTCAGTACTCTAGCTGCAGCATTTTGAATTAACTGAAGGCTTTTTAGGGAACTTTTAGGACAACCTGATAATAATGAATTACAATAGTCCAGCCTAGAGGAAATAAATGCATGAATTAGTTTTTCAGCATCACTCTGAGACAAGACCTTTCTGATTTTAGAGATATTGCGTAAATGCAAAAAAGCAGTCCTACATATTTGTTTAATATGCGCTTTGAATGACATATCCTGATCAAAAATGACTCCAAGATTTCTCACAGTATTACTAGAGGTCAGGGTAATGCCATCCAGAGTAAGGATCTGGTTAGACACCATGTTTCTAAGATTTGTGGGGCCAAGTACAATAACTTCAGTTTTATCTGAGTTTAAAAGCAGGAAATTAGAGGTCATCCATGTCTTTATGTCTGTAAGACAATCCTGCAATTTAGCTAATTGGTGTGTGTCCTCTGGCTTCACGGATAGATAAAGCTGGGTATCATCTGCGTAACAATGAAAATTTAAGCAATACCGTCTAATAATACTGCCTAAGGGAAGCATGTATAAAGTGAATAAAATTGGTCCTAGCACAGAACCTTGTGGAACTCCATAATTAACTTTAGTCTGTGAAGACGATTCCCCATTTACATGAACAAATTGTAATCTATTAGACAAATATGATTCAAACCACCGCAGCGCAGTGCCTTTAATACCTATGGCATGCTCTAATCTCTGTAATAAAATTTTATGGTCAACAGTATCAAAAGCAGCACTGAGGTCTAACAGAACAAGCACAGAGATGAGTCCACTGTCCGAGGCCATAAGAAGATCATTTGTAACCTTCACTAATGCTGTTTCTGTACTATGATGAATTCTAAAACCTGACTGAAACTCTTCAAATAGACCATTCCTCTGCAGATGATCAGTTAGCTGTTTTACAACTACCCTTTCAAGAATTTCAAGATGTCCAAACGAGGCACACTTTTTCAAACGGTGTATTATAATACCTACACCTTACCTACAACCCCAAAGGTTGGGCCCGTCTGATTTTTTCTGGGCCCACCCGTTTTATGATTTCTGCCTACGCCCCTGCCTCAAACCCCAATAGTCTGGGATTTCCCAACCATCGGACCAGGCTAAAGATCTGTCTGTGTGCAATGGCATTCCCACATTAAACAAATCCACGCACAGCTATCTTTAGATCGACCCTGGATGTAGATATCACATCTGGGAATTGATCAAGAGACAATCTTCCTTGCCACAGAGGAATTGAAATGACAAGTATAAGTTTAGTTTTAGTTTATAATCAACTCTTTAATTTGGGATTTTTGTGCATTGTTGTTGTGTACGTTTTTATTATTGATATTTATTATTTTATTATCGGAATTTATTTTGTTTGGTGCTTTGATTCCTGGGAAAGCCCTGTGTAATACACTCTTGCTTGCCTCTACTGGTGGTTGGCTCTCACTGCGGTATTGTATCACTTCCTGTTCCGGAGCACAGCGGTGTTTTGCTGTATCTGTTAGCTGTTTAATCTGCGCAGTTAGATTGATCTAGTTAACTAGATAACGATTTGTATCACAGTGTAATCTTCACATGTCTTAACTAAAGCACTCCCTCTGCTGAATCACCTCTAAATTATTTACACATTATTCACTTTGTGTGTTTTTAGGAATCCGCTAGCTTACCGCAGCTACTAGCTCTTAGCCGATTTAGCATGGCGGCTTCTCCTGTCTCTCCTGCAAATTTCTGCTCTGGGTGTGAAATGTTTAGTTATTCCTCGGCCTCCTTTAGCAGTAATGGTACTTGTAATAAGTGTAGCTTATTCGTAGCTTTGGAGGCCAGGCTGGGCGAATTGAGACTCGGCTCTGCACAGTGGAAAATTCTACAGCTAGCCAGGCCCCTGTAGTCGATGCGGACCAAGGTAGCTTAGCCGCTGTTAGTTCCCTTCCAGCAGATCCCGAGCAGCCGGGAAAGCAGGCCGACTGGGTGACTGTGAGGAGGAAGCATAGTCCTAAACAGAAGCCCCGTGTACACCGCCAACCCGTTCACATTTCTAACCGTTTTTCCCCACTCGGCGACACACCCGCCAAGGATCAAACTCTGGTTATTGGCGACTCTGTTTTGAGAAATGTGAAGTTAGCGACACCAGCAACCATAGTCAATTGTCTTCCGGGGGCCAGAGCAGGCGACACTGAAGGAAATTTGAAACTGCTGGCTAAGGCTAAGCGTAAATTTGGTAAGATTGTAATTAACGTCGGCAGTAATGACACCCGGTTACGCCAATCGGAGGTCACTAAAATTGACATTGAATCAGTGTGTAACTTTGCAAAAACAATGGTCGGACTCTGTAGTTTTCTCTGGGCCCCTCCCCAATCGGACCGGGAGTGACATGTTTAGCCGCATGTTCTCCTTGAATTGCTGGCTGTCTGAGTGGTGTCCAAAAAATTAGGTGGGCTTCATAGATAATTGGCAAAGCTTCTGGGGAAAACCTGGTCTTGTTAGGAGAGACGGCATCCATCCCACTTTGGATGGAGCAGCTCTCATTACTAGAAATCTGGCCAATTTTCTTAAATCCTCCAAACCATGACTATCCAAGGTTGGGACCAGGAAGCAGAGTTGTAGTCTTACACACCTCTCTGCAGCTTCTCTCCCCCTGCCATCCCCTCATTACCCCATCCCCGTAGAGACGGTGCCTGCTCCCAGACCACCAATAACCAGTAAAAATCTATTTAAGCATAAAATTCAAAAAGAAAAAAATAATATAGCACCTTCAACTGCACCACAGACTAAAACAGTTTGATGTGGTCTATTAAACATTAGGTCTCTCTCTTCTATGTCCCTGTTAGTAAATGATATAATAATTGATCAACATATTGATTTATTCTGCCTTACAGAAACCTGGTTACAGCAGGATGAATATGTTAGTTTAAATGAGTCAACACCCCCGAGTCACACTAACTGCCAGAATGCTCGTAGCACGGGCCGAGGCGGAGGATTAGCAGCAATCTTCCATTCCAGCTTATTAATTAATCAAAAACCCAGACAGAGCTTTAATTCATTTGAAAGCTTGACTCTTAGTCTTGTCCATCCAAATTGGAAGTCCCAAAAAACAGTTTTATTTATTATCTATCGTCCACCTGGTCATTACTGTGAGTTTCTCTGTGAATTTTCAGACCTTTTGTCTGACTTAGTGCTTAGCTCAGATAAGATAATTATAGTGGGCGATTTTAACATCCACACAGATGCTGAGAATGACAGCCTCAACACTGCATTTAATCTATAATTAGACTCAATTGGCTTTGCTCAAAATGTAAATGAGTCCACCCACCACTTTAATCATATCTTAGATCTTGTTCTGAATTATGGTATGGAAATTGAAGACTTAACAGTATTCCCTGAAAACTCCCTTCTGTCTGATCATTTCTTAATAACATTTACATTTACTCTGATGGACTACCCAGCAGTGGGGAATAAGTTTCATTACACTAGAAGTCTTTCAGAAAGTGCTGTAACTAGGTTTAAGGATATGATTCCTTCTTTATGTTCTCTAATGCCATATACCAACACAGTGCAGAGTAGCTACCTAAACTCTGTAAGTGAGATAGAGTATCTCGTCAGTAGTTTTACATCCTCATTGAAGACAACTTTGGATGCTGTAGCTCCTCTGAAAAAGAGAGCTTTAAATCAGAAGTGCCTGACTCCGTGGTGTAACTCACAAACTTGCAGCTTAAAGCAGATAACCCGTAAGTTGGAGAGGATATGGCGTCTCACTAGTTTAGAAGATCTTCACTTAGCCTGGAAAAAGAGTCTGTTGCTTTATAAAAAAAAAGCCCTCCGTAAAGCTAGGATATCTTACTACTCATCACTAATTGAAGAAAATAAGAACAACCCCAGGTTTCTTTTCAGCACTGTAGCCAGGCTGACAAAGAGTCAGAGCTCTATTGAGCCGAGTATTCCTTTAACTTTAACTAGTAATGACTTCATGACTTTCTTTGCTAATAAAATTTTAACTATTAGAGAAAAAATTACTCATAACCATCCCAAAGACGTATCGTTATCTTTGGCTGCTTTCAGTGATGCAGGGATTTGGTTAGACTCTTTCTCTCCAATTGTTCTGTCTGAGTTATTTTCATTAGTTACTTCCTCCAAACCATCAACATGTCTATTAGACCCCATTCCTACCAGGCTGCTCAAGGAAGCCCTACCATTAATTAATGCTTCGATCTTAAATATGATCAATCTATCTTTATTAGTTGGCTATGTACCACAGGCTTTTAAGGTGGCAGTAATTAAACCATTACTTAAAAAGCCATCACTTGACCCAGCTAGCTTAGCTAATTATAGGCCAATCTCCAACCTTCCTTTTCTCTCAAAAATTCTTGAAAGGGTAGTTGTAAAACAGCTAACTGATCATCTGCAGAGGAATGGTCTATTTGAAGAGTTTCAGTCAGGTTTTAGGATTCATCATAGTACAGAAACAGCATTAGTGAAGGTTACAAATGATCTTCTTATGGCCTCAGACAGTGGACTCATCTCTGTGCTTGTTCTGTTAGACCTCAGTGCTGCTTTTGATACTGTTGACCATAAAATTTTATTACAGAGATTAGAGCATGCCATAGGTATTAAAGGCACTGCGCTGCAGTGGTTTGAATCATATTTATCTAATAGCTTACAATTTGTTCATGTAAATGGGGAATCTTCTTCACAGACTAAGGTTAATTATAGCGTTCCACAAGGTTCTGTGCTAGGACCAATTTTATTCACTTTATACATGTTTCCCTTAAGCAGTATTATTAGACGGCATTGCTTAAATTTTCATTGTTGCGCAGATGATACCCAGCTTTATCTATCCATGAAGCCAGAGGACACACACCAATTAGCTAAACTGCAGGATTGACTTACAGACATAAAGACATGGATGACCTCTAATTTCCTGCTTTTAAACTCAGATAAAACTGAAGTTATTGTACTTGGCCCCACAAATCTTAGAAACATGGTGTCTAACCAGATCCTTACTCTGGATGGCATTACCCTGACCTCTAGTAATACTGTGAGAAATCTTGGAGTCATTTTTGATCAGGATATGTCATTCAAAGCGCATATTAAACAAATATGTAGGACTGCTTTTTTGCATTTACGCAATATCTCTAAAATTAGAAAGGTCTTGTCTCAGAGTGATGCTGAAAAACTAAATCATGCATTTATTTCCTCTAGGCTGGACTATTGTAATTCATTATTATCAGGTTGTCCTAAAAGTTCCCTAAAAAGCCTTCAGTTAATTCAAAATGCTGCAGCTAGAGTACTGACAGGGACTGGAAGGAGAGAGCATATCTCACCCATATTGGCCTCTCTTCATTGGCTTCCTGTTAATTCTAGAACAGAATTTAAAATTCTTATTCTTACTTATAAGGTTTTGAATAATCAGGTCCCATCTTATCTTAGGGACCTCATAGTACCATATCACCCCAATAGAGCACTTCGCTCTCAGACTGCAGGCTTACTTGTAGTTCCTAGGGTTTGTAAGAGTAGAATGGGAGGCAGAGCCTTCAGCTTTCAGGCTCCTCTCCTGTGGAACCAGCTCCCAATTCAGATCAGGGAGACAGACACCCTCTCTACTTTTAAGATTAGGCTTAAAACGTTCCTTTTTGCTAAAGCTTATAGTTAGGGCTGGATCAGGTGTTTCTTTCTCTTTTTGCTCTGTATGCACCACTCTGCATTTAATCATTAGTAATTGATCTCTGCTCCCCTCCACAGCATGTCTTTTTCCTGGTTCTCTCCCTCAGCCCCAACCAGTCCCAGCAGAAGACTGCCCCTCCCTGAACCTGGTTCTGCTGGAGGTTTCTTCCTGTTAAAAGGGAGTTTTTCCTTCCCACTGTTGCCAAGTGCTTGCTCACAGGGGGTCGTTTTGACCGTTTGGTTTTTCCGTAATTATTGTATGGCCTTGCCTTACAGTATAAGGCGCCTTGGGGCAACTGTTTGTTGTGATTTGGCGCTATATAAATAAAATTGATTTGATTTGATTTAATAATTATGATTATTATTATTATTCATGACTAATACATATTTTTCAGTAAGAGGCAGGACCTCCCAAACTAACAACAAAAACCTAAACTTATACACTGACAAAATATAAAAGTTGTGTCTCTGTTCAAATAGTTATGGACCTGACTATACACACAAATACAGGACATTAAATAGTAAATGGACTGCATTTATATAGCGCTTTCCCATCTGCATCAGTCGCTCAAAGCGCTTTACAATAATGCCTCACATTCACCCTGATGTAAAGGTGCTGCCATACAAGGTACTCACTACACACCAGGAGCAACTAGGGGATTAAGGGCCTTGCCCAAGTGCCCTTAGTGATTTTCCAGTCAGGCTGGGATTGGAACCAAGGATCCTCTGGTCTCAAGCCCAATGCTTTAGCCACTAGACCAACACCTCCCCAATCTAAAACTCAAACAACATAAAGTATTTCCCTTCAACTGCTCCGTTGTTTTCAATTGAGGTCACCAAGTTGATTTGGCACATTTTACACTGGATGCCCTTCCTGATGCAACTCCACATTACATAGAGAGGTTCAAACTAGAATCTGCCGCACTGAAACCAAGCACACTAACCACTTGGCTACCACCACCCCTTTAAAACTCAAACCATACATAAAATATAGAAACACATTTTGAGATTATGACACCTTTAACTAGAGTCCGACCGATATGGATTTTTTGAGGCCGATGCCAATAACAATATTTGGATGAAAAAATGCCAATAATCAATAAATCAGCTGACGTTCCGATAGCCGATAAATCAGCCGATAGTGAATCTGAATGTTTCAACCTCTTAGCAGTAAACGAAATTTTTTCGTGCTAGAAATAAGGTCTACACCACGTGGGCTTAATAAAAAGTGTGAGCAACGCAATGAAGCACATTTGACACATTACTACATAAACTGAGTTAATCAAACTGAGTTGAAATTAAATGGGAGACATGTGGGGTGAATGTAATCGCAAAGTTATTACAAACAACATCCTTATAAACTTACTTGTATGCCTTTGTCAGCCAATCAGTGCAGTGTGACGGTGAACTACGGGGGCCGGTGATGAACACATTTAAGCAGGGGTGTAAGCAGCTCTCAGTTGAATGGAGTCAGAGCTCCATCTACTGGACAAATGGTGCAAGGACATTTTACATTGCCAACACAAACATTATTTCAGTAACTGTTCTGTTTATGAGAAATTATCGGCGTTCTGTCGACAAAATTTCAGCCGATAGTGAGTACTTTGAAAAGGGCTTATATCGGCCGATAATATCGGCCAACCGATATATCGGTTGGGCTCTACCTTTAACCCCCTACCACCCGCCTCATTTTGGCTTGTCAATATCTCACAAATAAAAAGTGAAATTAATATACAGGCTTAGAAGGGGTTAAACAAAAACAATGAAGAATTTTACACCGCTAATTATTTCATTTTAAACAACGATGTTAACATATTTGTTAGTTTAATGTTTGGGAAATTAATTTTGAAAAATGTGCACAAAAACATTGGTCATGTGTCTTGCACTAATCCCCAAAATGCATTTCACTCCTGTCCCATTGAAAATGATTTGTGGTGAATGTTTAAATGAGAAAACGTTTTGTTTGTTTTATTCTGTGGACAGACTTGTCAAGGAGAGCCAGCCGGCTTACCTCAAACCCACTGAGTTAGTGAATGAGGAGAACTCAGTACTTAACTTGCTCCCTAAGGGGACCGCAAGAACACGGCACAGAAAAAAGAAAAGTTGAGCGCTGTCTCAGTCTCACCACTCTTCTCCACAGCTCGCCTGCTCTCTCTGAGATTTGACAGCAGAAACCTAAATGCCGTGGGTCTTACAGCAGACTGATGGCTGAGGGCTTCTGCTCTGTCGGCACGGCGCCACGTTCCCAGCACAGTGGAGCTTCTGGACCATAACTCACACACATGGTCTGCACCTTACTGTTTCTTTGCCCCAATAAATAAACACTAAGAACTACCAACTGTTTACTGTCACCAATAATGATTGCCACTATTCAATAGAGGTGGAAAAGATTGAAACAATATCATGACATTTATTTTTACAATATGATAACTGGTGTTTATAAGTCAAGGATCAACATAATTGAAATTCTATTGTTATTAGAAGAGTTGTAAAGAATGTAGTACCCCATTCATTCAGCAGATGGCACAGTATGCTTGTTGTAGATCTAATCTGAGTATTATTCAATGCTGGCTCCCTTTTGCAGACAAACAAGAAAAACAAATGGCGGACTGTGAGAAATTTCCCTGGAGATCAGAGCACAGGTTGTCCTGAAAAATAGAGACATAAAACTTGATTGTGGGATGCAGGGAGAGCTGTAAACAGCAATAATAAAACATTTATGCCAGGCGAGTGAACTGTCCAAAAAATGCCCTCGGACCCCAGAGGGTTAAGCAAAAAGGCTATTGATGTTGATGGATCGAATCATTTCTTAAGGATACCTGAAAAGAACCGGTTCCTGACTCACAACCCTAACAGCAACACACTTTTTTTTAAACTCACATTAAAGACTCACAGTTATCTTAGTTAAACACCTAAATATATATTTTGGTTGAACTCACCTCCATAACAACATAATGTAGCAAACAAGTTACTTGTTGCTTGTCCATTCCACCACCCGCAAACACTTGTTTACACTCACAACGAAATCTCGGCCTCCCTAGCGAGAATGTGATTACGCACGAGATTTGACACTGTAAAGGCGTCTATGTGGTAATGGCTATGATGTGCCAACTGTTCTTGAGCCAAGCTGGGAAGTCTGAGCTCACTGCTTGGCTTGGAGCCACCTGCTTCAGGTTTGGTGTCAGTGTCCAACTTAGCGTCCAATTTTCACGTTAATCCAAGATAGCAAAAACAGTTCGCCTGCCTGGTGTGCTGTGGTAGACTTTTTTATGCAGGTGACATTGGCAAACAATGCTTAGAAATGTTTATTTACTTGTAATTTATTATTTTTTATTAATTTTAGTTTTATTTATTAATTTATTGTTATATGATTATTTATTTAATTACCAAATACAGAACAAAACTCACAATATATCGTAATATCAATTTGTAATACATATAATCAATCAATCAATAAATTTTATTTATATAGCGCCAAATCACAACAAACAGTTGCCCCAAGGCGCTTTATATTGTAAGGCAAGGCCATACAATAATTATGTAAAAACCCCAACGGTCAAAACGACCCCCTGTGAGCATGCACTTGGCGACAGTGGGAAGGAAAAACTCCCTTTTAACAGGAAGAAACCTCCAGCAGAACCAGGCTCAGGGAGGGGCAGTCTTCTGCTGGGACTGGTTGGGGCTGAGGGAGAGAACCAGGAAAAAGACATGCTGTGGAGGGGAGCAGAGATCAATCACTAATGATTAAATGCAGAGTGGTGCATACAGAGCAAAAGGAGAAAGAAACACTCAGTGCATCATGGGAACCCCCCAGCAGTGTAAGTCTATAGCAGCATAACTCAGGGATGGTTCAGGGTCACCTGATACAGCCCTAACTATAAGTTTTGGCAAAAAGGAAAGTTTTAAGCCTAATCTTAAAAGTAGAGAGAGTGTCTGTCTCCCTGATCTGAATTGGGAGCTGGTTCCACAGGAGAGGAGCCTGAAAGCTGAAGGCTCTGCCTCCCATTCTACTCTTACAAACCCTAGGAACTACAAGTAAGGCTGCAGTCTGAGAGCGAAGCGCTCTATTGGGGTGATATGGTACTATGAGGTCCCTAAGATAAGATGGGACCTGATTATTCAAAACCTTATAAGTAAGAAGAAGAATTTTAAATTCTATTCTAGAATTAACAGGAAGCCAATGAAGAGAGGCCAATATGGGTGAGATATGCTCTCTCCTTCTAGGCCCCGTTACTACTCTAGCTGCAGCATTTTGAATTAACTGAAGGCTTTTCAGGGAACTTTTAGGACAACCTGATAATAATGAATTACAATTTACAAATTAGAGGTCATCCATGTCTTTATGTCTGTAAGACAATCCTGCAGTTTAGCTAATTGGTGTGTGTCTGGCTTCATGGATAGATAAAGCTGGGTATCATCTGCGTAACAATGAAAATTTAAGCAATGCCGTCTAATAATACTGCCTAAGGGAAGCATGTATAAAGTGAATAAAATTGGTCCTAGCACAGAACCTTGTGGAACTCCATAATTAACCTTAGTCTGTGAAGAAGATTCCCCATTTACATAAACAAATTGTAATCTATTAGATAAATATGATTCAAACCACCGCAGCGCAGTGCCTTTAATACCTATGACATGCTCTAATCTCTGTAATAAAATTTTATGGTCAACAGTATCAAAAGCAGCACTGAGGTCTAACAGAACAAGAACAGAGAGGAGTCCACTGTCTGAGGCCATAAGAAGATCACTTGTAACCTTCACTAATGCTGTTTCTGTACTATGATGAATTCTAAAACCTGACTGAAACTCTTCAAATAGACCATTCCTCTGCAGATGATCAGTTAGCTGTTTTACAATTACCCTTTCAAGAATTTTTGAGAGAAAAGGAAGGTTGGAGATTGGCCTATAATTAGCTAAGCTAGCTGGGTCAAGTGATGGCTTTTTAAGTAATGGTTTAATTACTGCCCCCTTAAAAGCCTGTGGTACATAGCCAACTAATAAAGATAGATTGATCATATTTAAGATCGAAGCATTAAATAATGGTAGGGCTTCCTTGAGCAGCCTGGTAGGAATGGGGTCTAATAGACATGTTGATGGTTTGGATGAAGTAACTAATGAAAATAACTCAGACAGAACAATCGGAGAGAAAGAGTGTAACCAAATACTGGCATCACTGAAAGCAGCCAAAGATAACGATACGTCTTTGGGATGGTTATGAGTAATTTTTTCTCTAATAGTTAAAATTTTATTAGCAAAGAAAGTCATGAAGTCATTACTAGTTAAAGTTAAAGGAATACTCGGCTCAATAGAGCTCTGACTCTTTGTCAGCCTGGCTACAGTGCTGAAAAGAAACCTGGGGTTGTTCTTATTTTCTTCAATTAGTGATGAGTAGTAAGATGTCCTAGCTTTACGGAGGGCTTTTTTTTATAAAGCAACAGACTCTTTTTCCAGGCTAAGTGAAGATCTTCTAAACTAGTGAGACGCCATATCCTCTCCAACTTACGGGTTATCTGCTTTAAGCTGCGAGTTTGTGAGTTATACCACAGAGTCAGGCACTTCTGATTTAAAGCTCTCTTTTTCAGAGGAGCTACAGCATCCAAAGTTGTCTTCAATGAGGATGTAAAACTATTGACGAGGTACTCTATCTCACTTACAGAGTTTAGGTAGCTACTCTGCACTGTGTTGGTATATGGCATTAGAGAACATAAAGAAGGAATCATATCTTTAAACCTAGTTACAGCGCTTTCTGAAAGACTTCTAGTGTAATGAAACTTATTCCCCACTGCTGGGTAGTCCATCAGAGTAAATGTAAATGTTATTAAGAAATGATCAGACAGAAGGGAGTTTTCAGGGAATACTGTCAAGTCTTCAATTTCCATACCATAATTCAGAACAAGTCTAAGATATGATTAAAGTGGTGGGTGGACTCATTTACATTTTGAGCAAAGCCAGTAGAGTCTAATAATAGATTAAATGCAGTGTTGAGGCTGTCATTCTCAGCATCTGTGTGGATGTTAAAATCGCCCACTATAATTATCTTATCTGAGCCAAGCACTAAGTCAGACAAAAGGTCTGAAAATTCACAGAGAAACTCACAGTAACGACCAGGTGGACGATAGATAATAACAAATAAAACTGGTTTTTGGGACTTCCAATTTGGATGGACAAGACTAAGAGTCAAGCTTTCAAATGAATTAAAGCTCTGTCTGGGTTTTTGATTAATTAATAAGCTGGAATGGAAGATTGCTGCTAATCCTCCGCCTCGGCCCGTGCTGCGAGCATTCTGGCAGTTAGTGTGACTCGGGGGTGTTGACTCATTTAAACTAACATATTCATCCTGGTGTAACCAGGTTTCTGTAAGGCAGAATAAATCAATATGTTGATCAATTATTATATCATTTACCAACAGGGACTTAGAAGAGAGAGACCTAATGTTTAATAGACCACATTTAACTGTTTTAGTCTGTGGTGCAGTTGAAGGTGCTATATTATTTTTTCTTTTTGAATTTTTATGCTTAAATAGATTTTTACTGGTTGTTGGTGGTCTGGGAGCAGGCACCGTCTCTACGGGGATGGGATAATGAGGGGATGGCAGGGGAAGAGAAGCTGCAGAGAGGTGTGTAAGACTACAACTCTGCTTCCTGGTCCCAACCTGGATAGTCACGGTTTGGAGGATTTAAGAAAATTGGCCAGATTTCTAGAAATGAGAGCTGCTCCATCCAAAGTGGGATGGATGCCGTCTCTCCTAACAAGACCAGGTTTTCCCCAGAAGCTTTGCCAATTAGCTATGAAGTCCACCTCATTTTTATAATCACAATATATAGTGCATGTTAATAGATGCTTGTATCATTCCAACCACAGTTTTTAAGATAATGGGGGTAGGTTTATTTCAATGATGTTTCTACATAAACAGCATGCCTGAGATGAGTGAATTGAGGTGTAACGTATTACATGTACAAAAAATTGCTTTACAAATATGTATTCAATTACAGAGGAAAAATAAGTCAATTTGTTTACAGATGCATTTTTTTTTTAAATGTGGCTTTTTATCTGTATGACAAGATTTCCATTCAAATTTAACAGGTCAATTCCAACTCTGAAGTTGACTGACTGAAGACAAGTGAATATTAAAATGATGTGCTTGCAGTGGGCAGCTTTCCCCACACTGGAGCGCTGCAAACTAAAGACCACAGCAGGCCTTTCTCTGAAGTCAATTTAACTTTCCATAATTGGATGAGTTGCTCATTTTATATTTAATAATTGCAGTTTGCCCCTATCCTAAAAGCAGTTAAATCTATTTAGATGTTACACAATGGAAAAAACATTAAACCATTATTTGTTATTTGCTTGTAAAAGCTGCTGGATCCCCTCTGGGAAGTCATTACTTTGCGACACTATTGAATGCTTTAGCCAGTGCCACACTGCATTAACAGAAGAATCAGTGTGGCATTTCTTACAAACAAAATGCCATATCAGCTGACAACAACAATAAAAACATTTTAGTTGTCACATTAATGTTGTGACTGTTTAATAAAGTGAAGCACTATCTGGCAGTTGTTACTGAAAGCTGCTGCATGAATAAATCTTACTTGCTCACTGGCAGTATCATGCTCATAACCCAGATGGGGTTTGGGGAGGTGATGGTCTAGTGATTAAGCATTGGGGGTTGAGAACAGAGGATCCTCGGTTCAAATCCCAGCCTGACCGGAAAATCACTAAGGGCCCTTGGGCAAGGTCTTTAATCCCCTAGTTGCTCCCGTGTGTAGTGGGTGTCTTGCATGGCAGCACCCTGACAGCGGGGTGAATGTGAGGCATTATTTGTAAAGCGCTTTGAGCGTCTGATGCAGATTGAAAAGCGCTATATAAATGCAGTCCATTTACCAGATGGAACACCATCACAAATAAATAACATAGGGACAGGTTCACTCTTTTTGCAAAAGCTTGACATGAATAAAAAAGAAAATGACATCTACAGTACTGAGTACACGGTGAAACTCATACATAAAACTGTAGAACAACAAGGTGAATCATTCCAGTTATTTACTGTGTGTGTAGAACAACCAGTAAGGGTTGTTAAATTTCATAATCTACATACAACCAGCAGAGGGCAGTCACTGGCCACATCAAAATTCACAGTGATGAATTCTGAACTTTGGCCCTGCTACAAACTGGCGTCCTGTCCAGGGTGTACCCCGACTCATGCCCTATGACTGCTGGGATAGGCTCCAGCCCATCACGACCTGAAAAACCCCTTGACCTGATCCCGGATAGCCAGTTGAAGATAAATGAGTGAGTGAATTCTGAATTTTTATCCAGTGGTGACTAAATAGAGTTCATGTGGTTTTATAAGCACAGAAAATCTGCAGTCATTTCATCTTTAATGCAGTAAGCATTGTGGTGAAATTCTGTTCTTTGTATTCTTTCCTAAAACGACTGGTTATTATTTGATGTATTACAGGATAAACCTCAGTCAATGTTGCATTGAAATATGTTTTGTCTTTATGAACTTTTAGTATGCAGATAATCCAAAATGTTTTTTTTCAAGACTCTGCAACTTTAATTTTGTGATACTCAGATTTGGCTGCAGATTAGATCATTTTTATCAGGCACTTAGTAGTTTCACAGCAATACATTTTGAAATAAGTTTCCTGTCCTGGTGAAGTTAGAGTCAGGAAGTGCCTGATAAATATTTAAACAGATGCTACGTGACACTCATCGTCTGTGAGACTGTTGGTGTTTTATGATGCGTGTCTTTATGTCTCAGTGACAGGGTGAGCAGTCATGCGTCATAACACCAGGGGGTACATGACCTCCTTTGTCTGAGGGTTGTCCATCTCTGCAGACTCTAGTGAAGGCTTCTGGTTTTAAGAACTGTACAGACACATGACTCCATAATGGATTTAAAACATTTCATTTGACCCACAACCAGGTGTCACTGTGGAGTAGTGCACAGCATGATCAGCAATTCAATTTACAGTGAAACAAGATTTTTATTTATCTTTGTGACTATATTATTGTATGATCATTACATAGACATTTAATATAAATGCAACTTTGGCAGCATTTTCTGTCCCCCTTAAGAACTGCCCTTGAAAAAAAATTCTGTTTATTGTCCCCACCCAACAGTGAAATTAGACTTCCACCCATGACTATACAATGGCAGATTAGGCAGGTTTTACTCTATATACATGATAAACCAGATATTCACTGGGCTGTCCGCTGGACTCTTTGGAGGAGGTGGCTGAGAGGAGGGTGTTAGCCAAGTTCAAATCCATCATGGACAACTCCTCTCACCAGACTGTAGTGGAGCTGAGTAGCTTCTTCAGTGACAGACTGAGGCACCCTCAGTGCAAGAAGGAACGATACCGCAGGTCGTTCCTCCCTGCTGCTGTCAGACTGTACAATAACACTGTGAAATAACCATATGCAATAATATGTCCACAAATCATGTGCAATAACAACTTGTTTACAAATTCCAGCACTCGTGTCACTTTATCACATCTAAACCCCACTTCACATATTGTAAATAAGATGCTCCTATTTTTTAATTACAGTCATGTATATATACTTATATATATATATATATATATATATATATATATATATATATATATATATATTTCTGCCTCATTTTATTATTTTATTGTATTGTTATAAGTATCAGTATTATTGCTTATCTTTGCACACGCTGTTTGATGCACATTTTCTTCTACTCACACTCATTTTGTGTGTTTATTAAGAGCTGACGTAACATGTGAATTTCTCCACTGTGAGATCAGTAAAGTCTCATCTTATCTTCACACTCACCAGACAAAAGCAAAAAGTCCCAATGCTTTTGAATGGTTTTCCATGTAATCAACACCGTATATAACGGATTTTGTATAACGGAGTTTTGCTCGCATTGGACAAAACCTCCCGCCCCATCGTAATGTATTCCATTAAAAACCTCTCGCATGTACTGGGCGTGCCCACTAACAGAGGTACAAAATGAAGTTCAGCACTGACATTCGCCGATTTGAGGAAAGTGGATACTGTATTTCCTTGAATAAAAGCCTGGTGTAGCAGACTGAACGGTCCACCCCTAAAAATCGGTCTGCCTTTTGCATCTGTGCATGCATCATTTCAGACCACAGCAGCATGTCTGAGCTGGAGTCTCTTCACCCAAAGCAGTCACATGTATTAATGGGATTATTAACCATTAGACAATAAAGGTAAAACCTCTTAAATCATTCTAAAGTCAGTTTTAAGCAGAAACAAGGCAAAATTCCATGACGCTCTGAAATGTCTGACACACAGTGAACGCATCAGCTAGCAGCTTCTTTAGCCGTGGCGCTCTGATCGCTTCCGCTGCGTTTTATGATGAAATAATGTTGAATTTATGTGGAAATAATTGTTGTACTAAGCTTCAGATATCTGTCACTGACATAGATGATGACTGGAGTGCAGTTTGAAGCAGAAACGAGGTGATAATCCGTGAACCATGTCATCAGGGGGGACCGTTCAGTCTCCGACACCGGCCGTTTAGGTTTTTTAAATCATGCTCAGACACAGGACTTAAACAAGGCGGGGTGTAATTCAAGGCCAGTGATTATTAACAAAATGCTGCCCATTGCCTGCACTGTAATATGGTATTAAGTTTCACACATATCCCTTGGTATGACAAACCAAACCACTTTAGATCACAACCCTCTGCCTGGCTGCGAACCCTGTGTGGAGCCTGACACGCACCTGCTAAATGACGCACACCACAAGGGGCTGTGATTTGTCACTTTTCCAGTTTACTCCTTCCTCTCCCATCATATTTTAAAAGTTTTTGTGTAAAGACGCGACAGGAACTTTAAAAGGGTCATGCGCATGTCAACATCATTTCATGGCCATGGAGTTACAGAAGCTTAAATCAGGCTTTAGGATTTTAATGTACCACTCTGCAGCGGACTCGACCAAATGTAATCTTTTTAATGCACATAATGTCCAGCGCTTATTTAAGGCAGCCGTTTTTTTTTTGTTTGGTTTTTTTTTAAAGACGAAGTTTTGACCCAATCATTAAACGAAGCAGGTCCTAATTCAAGGTCAGGCTTTTAATCAAGGAAATACATAAGCCTAATTGGAGTTGGGGATTCCCTGTAGATCATTCGATGCCTCCTGGCTGTAACTAATCTGTTACATACATATAACAGATTTTGGCCATTTTATACATATAACAGACTTGGATTATAACAGACCAAATTCACTAGTCCACCTGATATGCAAGTTTTACTGTGCATATATATATATATATATATATATATATATATATATATATATATATATATATATATATATATATATATAATCTTTAATTAATTTTTCAACAATGTCTAGTGGTAAAGTTTCAGATTTCAACCCATCCAGTACCTTGAAATATGTTCTCATAAATGATGCCGGTCAGATTATCATTTGCTCCATTCGCTTTGCATTATGTAAAAAATTGTCATTTTCAACACACATTAATAATTAAATGGGCAGGTGATGGTCTAGTGGTTAAAGCGTTGGGCTTGAGACCAGAGTTTCAAATCCCAGCCTGACCAGAACATCACTAAGGGCCCTGGGCAAGGTTCTTAATCCCCTAGTTCAGGGGTGGCCAAGTTCAGTCCTGGAGAGCCACATTCCTGACACTCTTAGTTGTCTCCCTGCTCCAACACACCTGAATCCAATGAAAGGCTCATTAAAAGTTTGCTAACGAGTCTTTCATTGGATTCAGGTGTGTTGAGCAGGGGGACAACTAAGAGTGTCAGGAATGTGGCTCTCGAGGACCGGACTTGGCCACCCCTGCCCTAGTTGCTCCTAGTGAGCGCCTTGCATGGCAGCAGCTTCACATCAAGGTGAATGTAAGTCATTATTGTAAAGCCCTTTGAGCGTCTGATGCAGATAGAAAACCGCTATGTAAATAAAGTCCGTTTATCAATCCATCAGCCACAGCCTTAGAGGTGCATACTGCCACCTATTGTATTGGAGTGTGTGCAATCATGGCATCAAAAGTGAAATAATCAAAATGTACAACAAATATTACATTGATCATTTTAGCTCAATCATACAGCACTTTAAAAAGCGTGAACAAGAGAACTCTGAGTACTGCATTTAATTTCTAATTAAACGTGTGAATGAAAGTCATGTGAAATTCATGTTTCATTTGTAGCATTGACACAATGTTTGCATAATGTTTTGTATGCATATCAGAAGTGGCCTGATCTCCCACTGACAGTCTCATTATTAACACACGGGGTTATTTGTGAAAATGTCTGGAACTCATCTGTAACCAGTATTTGTGATGTCAGTTATATCAGGTGACACATGATGCAGGTCATAGTTCTTTAATGTATAATTATAAAATTTCATCACTGAGGCTCCGTGACAAGTGCAAATGAGATCTATGAGTTACTTGTCATAATTAAAAAATATATCTGTAAAAACAAACTTGACTGGAGCATCCTTTGAATCCAGTTTGTCTTATTTTAGTTTATATGGAAGCAAACTGCTGCTTTGAGTCACAGCACTTATTGTATTGTGTTGCACCTATTTATAGGATTACTTATTTATAGGTCGGAGACAAAAGAGGAGTGTTGTGTATCACACTTCTGTTCAGGAAAAATAAGACATTAAAAAATACATAACTCAGGTTTGAAAAGCAAGCTGTAGTAATATGATGCTCAAATATGCTAAGCCGTTAATTTTATATATTTACCTTCAATGTTTGTGTTTATGAACGTTTCCTTTAAGATTTCATTTGTGCTCTACAGTGTTTTATATTCAAAAATCAAGGTTGTAAAAAGTATGTCTGGAAAATATTTTCCAGTATCGGGCTAAAGACACATGATCAGAAACTTATATCATCACAACCTTCTTGCTGTGACACAACAGTGCTAACCACTAATCCACTCTGCCGCCCAAAAGCTTGTATCGATCAGCCGGTTATTTCTCATTATGTTTTATGAGTGACATCATGATGACATCACTAAAACATAGTGTAACTAGAAGATACTCAGAGAGCACATGACACATACTCCCCTTTGACAAAATACCCGCTTTCATTTTTAATAAAATGTTTAATTTAACTTTTATTAATCAGGTAAGTTATTAAGAAAAAAACAATCTTATTTACAATAACAACCTGGTGATTTGCATACAGCATCAAACCTTGACTCAGAAGAATTTATCTGTATTTTCATAAAATTCAGATCTTTGTGAGTTTAGTGTTCCAATATCTTTAACATTCATCTGGATCATTGATCCAGAATATTTTACCAATCAACTAATAAAATTACATCAATTATTTCCTTGTACATTATTCATCTGCTCACAAAATGGTAGTAAAATTCATTATTATTATTATTATTATTATTATTATTATTATTATTATTATTATTATTATTATTATTCATAATAATAATAATAATAATAATGTTTATTTATTTATTTACTTTTACATGTTCCTGAATAGGGCAGCATGGTGGATTAGTGGTTAGCACTGTTGCCTCACAGTAAGAAGGTCATGGGTTTGATTCCCACCTGTGGCCTTTCTGTGTGGAGTTTGCATTTTCTCCCCATGTTCCCCTCACATCCAAACACATATAAATTAAGATGGATTGGAAACTTTAAATTGACCATAGGTCTGCGTGCGTGTTTGTCTGACCCTGCGACAGGCTACCGTCCTGTCCAGGATGCACCCTGCCACGCCCTATGACTACTGCGATAGGCTCCACCCCCTGTGACCCTTAATTGGAGCAAGCAGGTATAGAAAATGGATGTAAGGATGTTCCTGAATACTTAAAAAGTCTTCTGAATCCAAAATATGTTCAGGAACAAATTCAAAATAAAACCGCTCAGTTCCCAGAAGATTATCAATCTGCTCACCAAATTTCACCATCATCCTCCCACAATGTTTTACTTCAGTGTTGCTGTTTTCCAAACTTGCTTCTGGATTTCAATTCCAGAATGTATTCTGGACCACTGCCAAAACTGAATCACTTCTTTACTAGAACATTATGTATCTGTTCACCACATTTCATTGAACTGTGTTCATCACGTTTTGAATTATCCTGCAAACAAACAAACAAACAAACAGACAAACGCTGGTGTAAACATTACTACCTCTTTGAGGGTGGAAAATATATCAGAATTGTGCAAAAGCTGCCTTTTCCAGGATATCTCAGCAGCCACTCAGTGTAGAAAAGTGATCAAACCCAAATATCGATCAGATGATCATTTGTTCTGTGACACATAAGAGACAGCAAGAAAACATTAAGAAATGACATTATTGTACTTCAAAAACACATTTCTGGAATATCTGCAACCAGCAGTGCTTGATTAGTAATGTCTGTCTTATTGGTCTCACGAGTATCTGTTCTCCTTATAGGTTTATAGATTGGAATAAGTATGAATGCATATTATTGGAATGAGTATGACATGCACATGCGAGGTATGCCCCCCCCCCCCCCCCCCGCCCATCATTAGATGAATGCAAAGGTCGCATAATTTACGTAATGTCCATCAGCATCAAACTCACATTGAGCTGCCCTGTGGGCGGGGTTATTATCTTCAGTCTCATTGATTATTGTGTAGACCTGCAAACTGTACCTCCTTCTATCATTAAGGATGTGTTGTTGTGTTTTTTTTTTGGTTGTTATGATTAGTTCACAGCGGGTGCTGGCTTGCGTAAGATTCCCGGTAGTGATTTCACAGAAACCACGTGATCGTTGCTGCAGGTGATAACGCCACACAGTGAGGCGGCCACGTTGCAAGAAAAAATGGAGGGAAAAAATGTGCAAAGTAGATCATTAGTTTCCACATTGAGAATTCTAGCATGTCTGGACCATGTACAATCCTGTGCAAAAGACTTTGGCACTCCAGAGTTTGATAAACGTAGTATCACAGAAGTGGGCGGGTGTGAGTTGCATCATGTCTGTCTGTGGCTCTTCTGTACTGAGACATGTGAAGTCTACATGGAAAAATATTTGAAGAGCAGAACCTTCGGTGGATGGGTGGCAGACATGGGGCCAAATACAAAAGTATTTGTATTTGAAAATACTTAAATACATTTTCGGAGTATTTGTATTTGTATTTTCTGATTTTGAATTCAAAGCATTTGTATTTGTATTTCAAATACATCGCCAATCACAAGTATTTCCAAATACTTTTACAAATACTTTTTCAAATACTTTTCAAACTTGGGAATCTCTGTGACACCGTGTTGAATATAGATTGTGATAGTTTGATTATTGCCTGTGATATTATAATGGTGAATTTGTGATAAAACATTCAATCCTTTACTTATCAATAGTATTTGGTCATGCTATTTTCACAATAAATTGTCACTGGTTTATCAGTTTTTGTGTTGATTTGTTGTTTATAGTTCATAGAAAGTATCTGCATTTGTATTTGAAATACTCAAAATATAAAGTATTTGTATTTGAAAAAGTACAAAGTATTTGTATTTGTATTTGGAATTCGAAAATCTAAAGTATTTGTATTTGTATTTAAATACAATGTAAAGTATTTGACCCCATGTCTGATGGGTGGGGGGTTGGGTACTGATGCATCAATAAGTCCTACAGTGCATCCGGAAAGTATTTACAGTTGAAAGTATTCACAACTCCATTTTGGAATAAAGCTGTAACATAACAAAATGTGGAAAAAGTGAAGCGCTGTGAATACTTCCCGTTGCTCATCTCTGGATTCCGTAGTATTAAGCAGATGAGAGTCTACGATTCCCCTTGGATGGGGACAAGTCCGACGCAGGTTACTTCCCCAACTGATGCCGGTACCCGTTTCCAGGTGGGTGGACTGACACAGTGTAGATCAGGAGTGGGTAACTTGTTTCCAGATAGGGCCAAGAGGGTGCAGGTTTTCTTTGCAGCCACTGATTCCAGCAGTGATTCTATCTGCTCAAAGTGATATTAATCAGTGAAATCACCTGGTGGAATCAGTGGCTGCAAAGAAAACCTGCACCCTCTTGGCCCTTTCTGGAACAAGTTGCCCACACCTGATGTAGATTGTGTCTTATCCAAGGACAGGATTTGAATCCAGGTCTACATAGCAGCAGACTACCTCTTTATCTACTGAGCTACCTGTTGTATGCATCAGGATTGGGGTGAAATCTGGGCAACATAATACAAAGACTGATTTGGAATCAGTTCAATCTCTGATGTGCCAATTCTTCCTCCTTTTTCTGGGACTCTGCTCTTCACTTCCTGGATGTCTTATGTATATGGTTGCTTTGTTTGATTTGCTTAGTTTCATTAGTCTGACCAAAGCAGATGGTCACCCTACTCATACAACCCCTGGCAAAAATTATGGAATCACCGGCCTCGGAGGATGTCCATTCAGTTGTTTAATTTTGTAGAAAAAAAGCAGATCACAGACATGACACAAAACTAAAGTCATTTCAAATGGCAACTTTCTGGCTTTAAGAAACACTTAAGAAATCAAGAAAAAAAGATTGTGGTAGTCAGTAACGGTTACTTTTTTAGACCAAGCAGAGGAAAAAATATGGACTCACTCAATTCTGAGGAATAAATTATGGAATCACCCTGTAAATTTTCATCCCCAAAACTAACACCTGCATCAAATCACATCTGCTTGTTAGTCTGCATCTAAAAAGGAGTGATCACACCTTGGAGAGCTGTTGCACCAAGTGGACTGACATGAATCATGGCTCCAACACGAGAGATGTCAATTGAAACAAAGGAGAGGATTATCAAACTCTTAAAAGAGGGTAAATCATCACGCAGTGTTGCAAAAGATGTTGGTTGTTCACAGTCAGCTGTGTCTAAACTCTGGACCAAATACAAACAACATGGGAAGGTTGTTAAAGGCAAACATACTGGTAGACCAAGGAAGACATCAAAGCATCAAGACAGAAAACTTAAAGCAATATGTCTCAAAAATCAAAAATGCACAACAAAACAAATGAGGAACGAATGGGAGGAAACTGGAGTCAACGTCTGTGACCGAACTGTAAGAAACCGCCTAAAGGAAATGGGATTTACATACAGAAAAGCTAAACGAAAGGCATCATTAACACCTAAACAGAAAAAAACAAGGTTACAAAGGGCTAAGGAAAAGCAATCGTGGACTGTGGATGACTGGATGAAAGTCATATTCAGTGATGAATCTCGAATCTGCATTGGGCAAGGTGATGATGCTGGAACTTTTGTTTGGTGCCGTTCCAATGAGATTTATAAAGATGACTGCCTGAAGAGAACATGTAAATTTCCACAGTCATTGATGATATTGGGCTGCATGTCAGGTAAAGGCACTGGGGAGATGGCTGTCATTACATCATCAATAAATGCACAAGTTTACATTGATATTTTGGACACTTTTCTGATGTTTAAGGATGATGAAATCATTTTTCAAGATGATAATGCATCTTGCCATAGAGCAAAAACTGTGAAAACATTCCTTGCAAAAAGACACATAGGGTCAATTTCATGACATAGGGTCAATGTCAACAAGCAGATCTGATTTGATGCAGGTGTTAGTTTGGGGATGGAAATTTACAGGGTGATTCCATAATTTATTCCTCAGAATTGAGTGAGTCCATATTTTTTTCCTCTGCTTGGTCTAAAAAAGTAACCGTTACTGACTGCCACAATCTTTTTTTTTCTTGATTTCTTATAGTGTTTCTTAAAGCCAGAAAGTTGCCATTTGAAATGACTTTAGTTTTGTGTCATGTCTGTGATCTGCTTTTTTTCTACAAAATTAAACAACTGAATGAACATCCTCCGAGGCCGGTGATTCCATAATTTTTTCCAGGGTTTGTAGGTGTCAACCTGACTCCAGAAAGGGCAAAGAGGGTGCAGGTTTCTTTATAACCACCAACTATACCAGGTGATTTCACTGATGAACTCATCCCATCTGCAGTTATTCTGGAGTCAGGTTGACACGGTCTGCTTGAGGTTCCTTCCAATAATCAAACATTCTGTGAGGGACTTTCTCTTTATTGCTGTTGCCAGTGTGCTTGCTAAGGTTTAAGCTTTGTTCATGTGTAGCACCTTGGGGCGAGTGGTTTTGTGATTTGGTGCCATATAAATAAAATGAATTAATTTTGAATTATTTGATGTTTAGCATCACTGCAAAGAGAATCTTGTAAGAGTCTTGTCTGTTGTCTGTGACAATATCTTCAAAACGCAAAGAGCAATTTCTGTCAAAGTTGGTACATAAACTCAATGGTCCATCCTCTTAGAGAACAGGTCATGTCAAGATCATAGGTCTAAAGTCAACATCAAGTCAGAGATCACCATATAAAATGCATTAATCACTATATTTCACAAATTATACAATATTTTGCATAGGCTTTTGGTCACCTGGGAATAACAAATGTATCAGACCTCTAATGTCAATGGCATCATGTAATGACATCAAGAAAAGTGAGAAAATTAATAGCCTTCTTTTTGGGGGAAAGGGTGCATTGTTTTGTTTTGTTTTTTTACATCAGTATGTCAACAGAACATAAAATTTGAAATGTTCAATTCAATTTCAATTTATATTCATTTATATAGCGCCAAATCACAACAAAGTTGCCTCAAGGCCCTTCACACAAGTAAAGTCTAACCTTACCAACCCCTAGAGCAAGCAAACAGGCGACAGTAGTAAGGAAAAACTCCCTCTGATGATTTGAGGAAGAAACCTCAAACAGACCAGACTCAAAGGGGTGACCCTCTGCTTGGGCCATGCTACCGACAGAAATTACAAAACAATTCACAAAATGAATACAGGAAATGTTGCAGGTGCACAGGACAGGAGGGTTGGAGAAACAGACACCACATCCATCTCTGGATGGAGCCGCACCTCAAACAGAGAGAAAAAAACAGAATCACAATGTTCAAAGATTCATATTTCCAGAAAAATCAAACTTTAAATTTATCAGTAATGGTGTTACAACCCTCATTTTCAAATCATTCAAATCAGTACTTCTTTAAGTTTTGGGATGTTTAACCTGCCTAAAGCATGCACAGTGCTGTACACTTGAATGGAATTTATATGAAGAATTGGTTTTAATGAGAAAATATCATCACTTGCTTTTTTGTGAACTGATGATAAAGTAAAGACCAATTATCGCCTTCGGCAACAAACGAACTGTCAATCAGGCTGAGAGTTTCAGCAGCTTACATTCCTGTGAGCCTTTGTGACTTCAACGTTTCAATTTAAAATTCCACTCAAGTGCAAGTCTGAAAAACTTGAAATTGTTTTCTTGATTTATTTGGTTGTTCTCCTCATAATCACTTCAGTGAAACACTCTATCAAGAGCCACCTGTCTGACAGTCTGAAGTAATGAGAAATTTATATATATATATATATATATATATATATATATATATATATATATATATATATATATATATATATATATATATATATATATAGTTCTGCTCCACATCCAAATCATTGCTGAATGTTAATGAGCTTTTATACTTCCAGCAAGCAATGTATCTACCAAGTTTCATTAAAATGCTAACTTTTGCAGAAATTCTGCTCAAAAACAACTAGCTGCAAAAGCAAACATGCTTGGTGGTGGAAGTGAGGTGCAGCTTGATGTGCTGTCATGTTTGGACTAATTAGACTTAGTTTTTACCTTCATTACTGGGCATCCAGAAAGTATTCACAGCGCTTCACTTTTTCCACATTTTGTTATGTTACAGCCTTATTCCAAAATGGAGTAAATAAATTTTTCCCCACCTCAAAATCCTACTCACCATAATGATAACATGATTTACATACATAAGTATTCACGCCCTTTGCTCAGTACTTTGTTGATGCACCTTTGGCAGCAATTACAGACTCAAGTCTTCTTAAATATGATGCCACAAGCTTGGTGCACCTGCCTTTGGGCAGTTTTGCTCATTACTCTTTGCAGCACCTCTCAAGCTCCATCAGCGTCGGTGCACAGTCATTTTCAGATCTCTCCAGAGATGTTCAGTCAGATTCAGGTCTGGGCTCTGGCTGGGCCACACAAGGACATTCACAGAGTTGTCCTGAAGTCACTCCTTTGATATCTTTGCTGTGTGTTTAGGGTTATTGTCCTGCTGAAAGATGAATGCTGCAAAAAAAAGGGTGTCTAAACACAAGAAAAAACACTAAATCTGAGGGAAATTATCTTGCTGCATCGACAGATAATTTCATTTGGCGTTATCTAGAATTAAGTTTTTTAAATCTAGAAATAAGGACGTTGAACACTTAAAATTAGAAATGAACCCTTTAAACAAGATAAATTATGTAACACTTCCAAATCCTAAAGTTTTTATTTTTAATCTTGGTAAGATCCAAATAATTTGCAGTGTACCAAGGATGATCAGTGGAAGCAGGATGCACCTGAACTCAATTTTCAGCTTCATGGCAAAGGCTGTGAATGCTTATGTACATGTGATTTCTTATTTTAGAGATAGAAATTTGCAAAAATGAAAAAAAAAATCACAATGTCATTATGGGGTATTGTGTGTAGAACTTTTGAGGGAATTCGGAATACGGCTGTAACATAACAAAATGCGGAAAAAGTGAAGCGCTGTGAATACTTGCTTGATGCACTGTAAGTGGTTCTCCAGCTTCCAGATAATTCCTTTTGGGGATTTGGTGCCAGGAGAGCGTCTGTTCCAAGCCCAGATAAATGAGAAGTGTTGCTTCAGGAAGGGCATCCGGTATAAAACAAGCCAACCCAACTATGCAGACTAAAAATCAAATTTTCATACTGATCGGTCGAGACTGGTGCCACCGACCAAACGCCCCTCCCCCCAAAAAAACAGTCCCCCCTGCCTTCACTGTGCATGTATCATTTCAGAGCGTCAGCAGCAATTCACCGATTATCTCCTCGTTTCTGCTTAAAACTTCCTCATTTCTGTTTACCGCTGACTTTTGAATGATTTAAAAGGTTTTACTTTGTCATCTTATGGTTAATTATAACATTATTCCGTTTGATCGCTTTGGGTGTAGAGAGTCAGATTCAAAGAGTCACACTCAGACGTGTGGCTGTTGCGCTCTGATCGCTCCCTTGTCTTATGATGAAATAATGCCGAATTTATGTGGAAATGATTGTTGTACAAAAGCGTCAGATATCTGTCTCTGAGATAGATGATGACTGGAGTGCAGTTTGAAGCAGAAACAAGGTGATAATCGGTGAAACTCTGGTGACACTCCAAAATGATGCATGCACAGTGAAGGCAGGGGGACCGATTTTATGGGGGGGGGGGGGGGGGTTCAGTTGCCAACAACGGGTTAACAACGACCGCCACCAGTGCCAGTGCTCAACATGGTGCAGGCGGAAATTGGGCAATTGCTGGGCGAAGAAGAAGAAGAGGAGGAGAACATGTCAGACAGCGGTAGAAGAGGAAAACCAGAAGGGTGGAGGTGAGAGTCTGGGCTTTGATGGATGCGCAGATGGAGGACATGCAGGTGGTTGGTGTGACCGAGGAAGATACAGAGGACAGGGTGACATGGAAACAATTGATCTGCTGTGGTGACCCCTAACGGGAGCAGCCAAAACAAGAAGAAGAAGCAGAAGAAGAGGTGCCAGGAGAGGGGCACAGCCACTCTAAAATCATTGGCAGAAATCAACACCTGGCTGTTTATCCCTGGAGAGGCATAAACCATCAGAGGCCAAACAATGATGCCTGTACTGTATGCCAGAATGGTTTTTGTAATCATCTTTAACCCATTAATGCCAGAATGTTCCGAGGATGGATCCTGAAAGTCGTGTTCTCAATGGTTTGTAGTCACCTTTTCTCAGCAAAATGAAAAAAATATGATTATCTATGGAAAACTAACCATCTCCAACATAAAATGAGCCCAAGCACATTATTACATATATGTCGGACTAGGATCCTTGGGTATCACCAGAATGGCTGTGTCAAACCAGTGGTTGCTTAGGCATATGTTTTTGGGCAAAACAATTTGATAAATGGACTGCATTTATATAGCACTTTTCCATCTGCATCAGAAGCTCAAAGCGCTTTTACAATGATGCTTCCCCCGTTCACACAGACACACTCATACACCGATGTCATGGTGCTGCCATGCAAGGTGCTCACTACACACCGGGAGCAACTAGGGGATTAAGGACCTTACCCAAGGGCCCTTAGTGATTTTCCATTCTAGCTGGGATTTGAACCAAGGATCCTCTGGTCTGAAGTCCAACGCTTAACCACTAGACCGTCACCATCACCTCCAGTTTGATAAAGAGGATACCCAAATTGGACTGAAGATTGGTAGTTTCAAACACCTTTAAAAAAAATAGTGACATCAGGACACACTGTGATCTACAAAGTGTGAATAATAATAATGTAATTTGTGCAGATAGAGGATAAGCTTTAGCAAAACTCAGGGCATGTGAGTGTTAATGCATCTTGAAATAAATCACTTCTGCTTGAATGTGGATTTGGCTGCTCAGCAGTGGCGGCTGGCCCATAGGGGGCGCTCGGGCGCTGCTCTCCTAGATGTGGAGAGGAAAAGTCATAATATATATTTAAAAAGTATTATCAATGTCAGTTTTACTTACTTGTATGTGCCTACATGTAATATGAATGATTAAAACAACACTTCCTCCAGCTGACTCTCATTCAACAGTGCATTTCCACGGACAGAAGCAGAGAACGTATCATTCCTCGTCTTGGGCGGTCATTCAAAGCGCCCTTGAAGTGCAGCGAAATAACCAATTGTATGTAGTTGCTAGGGAAAATTAATAAATATTTGGCAAATCAACATTGCCAAAATTAATGGCTTTGGGGTGCCGGAATTTTAACCCTTGCTACAAAAATGCGGGAACGTTAGACTACAGTCAGTGATATACGTGATGCTGCAGCTGTCAGTCAGGTTATATTTATTTATTTTTATTTTGTCTCTGTGTGTTTTGCTGGAGTAAGTTGAAGAACTCTTCGGAGGTTTAAAACGGGACAAAACTCATCAAATCAATGACACCAAAGTTTGGCGGGGATCCTTTTGCACATCAGATCTTTCTCGTGGTTTAATGATAATTGCACATCCCGGTTGGAGGAGAGACGTTTGTCTGACTCGTTATAAACCGTGTCAGGCTTCATTCACTGTCAGCGCGCACACGTCACGGAGGCTGCTGATCTGCGCGGATGGAAAGGAGCGCATCCACCTCTTCAGGTGAGCTGACGAGCTGCTCGGATTTATTCCCGAATGTTGCTCCTGGTGTGGAAACGAGAAAATTGAAAATTGAAGATAAAACGAATGAGTGATGTTTTTTTTATTTGTTTTAGGGGCTCAAAGCTGTGATCTTTATTGGGACAGCAGACCAGTTATAATGGTAATAGGGGAGGCCGGGGCTGTTTGTAACAGTGTTCAAAGCTGCAGCCTTGCTGGTATTTTGATTTCACTTTACACGTTATGAGGATCAGTTCACAGAAGTGAAATATTCTTTGGAGTATTCCACACTCTAAAACAAATGATTTGCTCAGTTTAAAAACTAAACAAAAGAAAACCCTAAAATAGCAATTTGCGTGTTTTTTAAAGAAATTCTAACTCAGCCACTGAGTACACACAAGACACTTATAGTCAGACAAACCCAAGTTTAGCAACACATTTAATTAAGTGGTTTTGTAAACTTAATTTGCTTTGTCCTCTACACTGTTAATTAATTTTAACCAATTTAATTTAAAGGTTTTGGTGTTATTAGTTAGTCAAGTTATTTAATTTAAGTTTTTCAAGCTTCTTTAGTTTGCCTCCAATCCACTCAGTAATGTTCATCCAAAATATTACCTTAATTTTCTCTCTCTCTCACACACACACATACTCACACACACTCTCTCTAACACTGTCTCTCTCTCTCTAACACTCTCACTGTCACACACACACACACTCACTCTCTCTCTCTCTCTCTCTCTCTCTCTCTCTCTCTCTCTCTCTCGGAAAGTGGTATGAACATTGTAATATGTACATAATGTTCTTTTGTCAATTGAAGAATTTTTCCATGTTTTTAAAGAGTGTAAATTTGGTGATATTTTCTATTTTGTTAAGGGGGTGTCATTGTGAACCCCAGGATCTGTTTGTCTGAAGATAATGGCAGTGCAGTACAGTTTGGTGTACTATGTGTGTAATTGGTGTCAAATGGTGAAATGTTCTTTGCTCAAGAACTTGAGTGTTGTATTTGATACTGTTCCTTTCCAAAGTAGAAATGGGGCCTAATATAGCTGTAAATGGTTAACTTTATCTGTAAAACTGCTGATTTTGAGAAGGACATGAAATGATTATTGTGGAATTGTAGTAATTTTCTGACTGTTCACTTGAATGCCTGTACTGGACAAGGCAAGGGAATCTATTGGCACAGCAGCCCCACCAAGACTGTTTTTCACCAGCCGCCACTGCTGCTCAGTTATTTTGATGCCAGGCTAAAATTAAAATGTAATATAAATTGTTGACCGTTTTTGAGCAAGCGATGAGCAGTTTCATTGGATCAGGGTGAAAACTGACTTGAGTGGGGAGTGCAACAGTCTGCAGTGTCTGTGCTAGGAGGAACGTGCAGCTCTGTGAGCAATGCGCACAGCTTCACTCATCACGCTGGCAAAGGCTTAAATGAAAGTGTTCATATTGAGCAATATCCTAAACATTAATCAAAAAAGTTGCCTTGTTGCCTTCCTGAAATAACAGTTTTGAAATAAATGTGGTCACTTGAATATTTTGGTGTTTTTATCATGATTGCTGAACCTGGAAATGTCTTGACTTCAGGCCATCTAATTTTGTTTAAATTTTAACAGGCTTTCTGTCGGTATAAATGAAATGACGCTTTTATCACATGCTCATGAGTAATAACCCCTTACATTTAGTTACTACATGTCATTTCAGCAGAAACTGCTTTAAAAGTCTTATATACGTCATAAAAAATTAACTCATGCACCCCATCTTTCTGCCCCCCCCCCCCCCCCCCATTTCCTTCTCAGATGGTTTACAAGCTGTGGCTGTGCTCTCAGTACTTCCAGACCCCACAGATGCACTGCAAGAATCGAATCCCCTGTGGTCAGTACTGTCTGGAGGTGCAGCAGCGATGCCCCTTCTTCCTGCCAGACAATGATGATCTCATCCATGGAGGCAGCCCCAGTTTTATATGCACAGGTACAAAATAAATTCCCTTCATTTTAAAACCGTGTTTATTTTTATCTTGATTTGAATTTCCATCAGTAAATATGCAACCCCAAATAGAAAAAGTTGGGATGTGTGGAAAATGCTAATAAAATCCCCCTGCAGTGATTCTCGCATTTTGTTTGTCTTCTATTTCATTGCAGACTATATGAACCCAAGATATTTCATGCATTGTATGGTCAGCTTCATTTCATTTGTTAATACACATCGATTCCTTCATTTCAGACCTGTAACACATTTTTTTAAAAATGGGATGGGGCAAATTAGGGCCAACAATGAGGAAAAAAATGATTACTAATGATGTTATTTCAAACAGGTGATGTCAACAAGTGATTATAATCATACTTTACTGCAAATGTAGTATCCATGAAAAGCTGATTCGAGGAGCAAAGATGGGCAGAGGATCTTCAGTTTGTCAACACATGCATGAGAAAATGACTGAAATGCTTAAAAACAGTCTTCCTTAAAGAAAGATTGGAAGGGATTTACATATTTTTCCCTCCAGAGTCCAAAATATCTTTAAAGGATTCAAGGAAATCTGGAGGTATTTCAGTGCACAAAGGACAAGCATGCAAGCCAAAGATGAACTCTTGTGATCTCAGATCCTGCAGATGGGACCACATCAAGAACAGTTATTCATCAATAGTTGATATAACCATATGTAAGGGTTGGTGACCAAGTGGTCAGTGCGCTTAATTTCAGAGCGGAAGGTTTCCGGTTCAAATGTGGAGTCGTGTCAGGAAGGGCATCCAGTGTAAGACTTGTGCAAAATCGACTTCAAGTGAAAACAAGGGAGTAGCTGAAGGCAGTTACTAGTTGATATAATCATATGGGCAAGGGATCACGTTGGGAAACTGTTATGAAGTTCTACAATACAGTTACTCTACATTCACAAATGCCACTTAAAACTTAACTGTGCAAAACGCAAGCCTTGTCCAGCATTGAGTTCTCTGGGCAGAGGCATCTGGGTTGGATCGTCACGCAATGGAAGTGCATTGGATCAGTCAGAATTTGAGACCTTTTTTGCGTTGACATCGATGTCATGTGCTTTATGTGCTTCAAAACAAAGCTGAATTGGGAACATCCAGATTGTTATCAGCAATAAGTCCAAAGGGTCTGTCATGGTTTGGGGTTGTGTCAGTGCCCTTTACAAAGGGAATTTACAATTCTGTGATTGCAGCATTAATACAGAAAAGTACATTGAGATTTTGGAGCAACATTATGCTGCCTATAAGATGACATATTTTTCAGGGATGTCCATGCATTTTTCAGCAAGACAATGCAAAACCACATTCTGCACACATTACAAATGCATGGCTGTGGAAGCAGAGGATACAGATACTGAACTGCCCTGCCTGTGACCTGTCCCCAGTAAAGAATGTGTGAATTTTGAAACACAAAATGCAAGAACGTGATCCTGTACTGTTGCACAGGAGTTTGCAGAAAGAATTTTAGGTGTGAATTTTAGGAATGGCAACTTTACAAAGTGGTAAATGCTTTAATGCGCCGCCTACTTTTTTTTTATTTTTTGTATTGTATTGCAGATCTGAAATGCAGGAATGGATGTATATGAAAATATAACGCAATGCTAAAATACTCTTGGCCGTATGAACATTATGTTCTTTATAATTTGCAGTTGTTTAATTATTTATTAAGATCCTTTTGTTTTACGTACAATTTATACATGTTCAATTAATTTCTCTGTTAACCACTCAATCAAAAGCAATATTTACATTTTAATGGCATCTGTGTGTGTGTGTGTGTGTGTGTGTGTGTGTGTGTGTGTGTGTGTGTGTGTGTGTGTGTGTGTGTGTGTGTGTGTGTGTGTGTGTGTGTGTGTGTACATGAGCATTTGACAAGAGTGGAAGTTGTGTAAATCAAGGAATATTTGTAGATCACCCTCTGTGCAATTAGGCATTAATGGGACAAATTTGATTGCATAGGAAGATAGCTTTGAGTTAACGGATGTTAGTGTGCATGCTTACATCCATTAAATCACTTCAGAGGTGTTAATAGATTTGAAAAACAGCGTTTTCAGTTTTAGAAGTGTTTGTTTTTGCTAGCTTTAACATAACATATGACAAAGAGGTTATATTTACACACAAACGAAACGGAGTTTGAAGCTGGCTACCAGCCTGTAACGTCACCATACTAACGTCCGTTAAATGTTTTGTTAATCCTTCCAGCTGTGTTATCAGGTTACAAAAACAGCATTTTTGGTTTTAGAAGTGTCTATTTCTTGCTCACATTTTCATAGTATATTTCTAGCCAAAAACAAAGTGAAGTTAGCAGCTAGCGACACCAGAAAGTGACGTCACCATGCTAATGTCTGGGATATCATCACGCTAATGTCCATAAGATCACACCATAAAAAAAATAGGAGCAGAATGTGACATTTTAACCTCTTAAAATACCTCTTAAAATAGGCCAAAGTTAGCCATCTTTGAACTTGTTCAAGGTCTGTGTCCCAAGAATGTTCCCTGTGAATTTGAAGACCCTGGCAGTAATAGGACTGGACAGATGGAAAGACGAATGAACGAAAAGCCTTAGCAATACCGATGGCCATATCTGATGGCCTCGGGTAGGAAAAAAAAACTGACCCCAGAAAACATGAAATAGCTTGGGTTCATACCATCTGCAATGAAATAAAAGTCAGCATAGAAGTTCACACAGGGCCACTAACTTGCCAGAAAACTGGTCACTTACATTCACATTCTAAATAGCATTATGTACGTGGTGCACTCTAGCTCTTAAAGTTAATGACAGATGATTGGTCAATTTCATGTTATGCCCAAAATATGACCATGATGTATTTACTTAATAAATCCAACCCCTTAGTGCCCATCACCCTATCTTGCCCCCAGATTTTGCACTAAATAGCAAACAGGAGTTAGACACGTCCAAACTCTAGTGTGCTTATCATTGTAATCTGTGCTCTATAGAAAACCAAGATAGAGTCTTTATGCTGTCTTTATTATGGAGTCTAATGATAGTAAACTTTGTGTTAAACTTGATGGGACTTTGTTTTTGTCTCCAGATGAAAGGTGACTTGCTAAAATTTGACAGTGTGAGCAGTTTTTGTTAACCAAAGCTTATTTCCTCAAATGCACCACATCACATGTTAATGGCGCCCTCTGTTGGTCACTCTGAATAGTTTTAATTCAGTAATGGAGTGAAAAACTGAAATGACAAACTTTGATTTGTTCATTTATGGTTGATTTTATTGGTGTGTTGCTCAATTACTTTACATCGTAACAGCTTAATGCACACTAATGTGCAAAAATTTTAATCACATCTCATCATCCTTTGGAAATAATCACTGTAAACAGCTATTTCTTAAAAAGGAAAAAAAAATTACAGACTGACAAGTATAATGACATAATGTTTAAAATAATAGCAGTTAAACAACAACAAAGGATGGATATGGACTGTTTGTTCAGAACAGGCAACAACTCTTGTATAACCAAGCAATTTACATTTTACTGTACTGAAGGTCTTACAATTTGAATGTTCAAACAAGATTTAAACAAGTCTGTTGTCGGTTTCCCCTTTTTCTCAACTAATTTCTTGGAGCCGTGTTACTGAATATGAAAACAGAAAAAGCAACAAGCAGTTTGAGTCCTAAACTTCATCTTCTTCAGACTGTTATAAACAGCCTGAAGTCCTTTGAGCCAAAGGCTACATAATGAAAAATGGAAGAGAAAAAAGGAGAAAAGTACAGCCTTGTTTGGCCACATCCTCGTGTCAGGCTTTATGTGACAGGAAGGTGCTTCATCACACCCCCGAGTCTGGACCCTCAAAGTAAATAACCGCACAGGATGATGTTCCTAAATATGCCCGTACAAGTTAGCAGAACTCAAAAATACTGAGGTACTCAGTTTCCATAATGTTTTTGAGTTTATAAACTTAAAGTCAGTTGTTCCCAGAACTTAAAAGTTTTGATTATATGCTACTTGTACCTCATGATTACAATTAAATTAAAGTGTTCATTAAGTAAAAGTAAGTCCCTTCAGCTGCTCCCTTGTTTTTCACTCAGGACACAAGTTTTACATGGGATACCCTTCCTGACACACCTCCACATTACATAGAGAAATGTGGTAGGGGGTGGGGTTTGAACCAGGAACCTTGTGCACCAAAACCAAGCCCACTAACCATTTGGCCACCACCCCTGCCTGGTAAAGTGTTCACTATGTCACCTCAAATATTTTCATATATAATTACGTAATTCTTTTAAGTTGTGCTTAAGTTATACTTTGAAGTTTTGCTTACTTAATATACAATTAGTTCAAGTCAATCAAAAATTCTGAGTTTAATTTACTCAAAAAGCAAGACCATGTTACACAAACTTGAAATATTTAAGTAAGTCAAACTTTTTCTTAAAACTTTGAGTTTACACAACTTAATCTTTTTAATTAATTTGAACATTTGGGTTTGGAGTGTAAGGCTGTCTCAGATAAAGTGTGCTGCATTAAATTTGCTGTAATGTGAGCGGGAAACAGACTCAGATACCATCAGGCATGCAAACACACTGAAAAGAATCTTTTCATTGTAATTAAATTAGAGGTATACTTACACCTCGTAAATAATTTTTCTTTTTTTATCATATGTGATGAAAGAAAATCACCCTTCTTTATAGAAAAGATATTAAAAATGATGTTCTCGAACCTCATAGTAAGAACAATTCTCTGCTTGTTATAAAAGAAGAAAATATTGTGCAACACTCTTTATATTTCTTTATATTAAATAGAATGCAGGTAATTGGGAGATTTTCAGAGAATTTGAAATGTTATTGGATCCATCCCTTGGATTATCTGCCACTTCACTGTTAAAGTGATTATTTAGTTAATTATTAACCCGCTGGGGTCCATGGCCTTCCTGTTTTTATGTTTCTGGAGTCCAGAGGGTTAAAGAAGGTGAGCACTCATGGAAACCAGTATTGTGGGGTTTAAATTTTGATTTTATTTTGATCATGTTGTAAATGTTTTTTACTTTAATGTAATATATATATATGTATATATATATATATATATATGTATATGTATGTCTAAAGAATAAACAATATTATTATTATTTTTTTTTATGGGTTTTTTATGTTTCTCGAACCTTGGGGGTTAAAGTAGGTGAGCACTTATGGAAACCAGCATTGTGGGGTTTAAATTTTGATTTTATTTTGATCATGTTGTAAATGTTTTTTACTTTAATGTAATATATATATATATATATATATATATATATATATATATATATATATATATATATATATATATATATATATATATGTCTAAAGAATAAACAATATTATTATTTTTTTTTTTTATGGGTTTTTTATGTTTCTCGAACCTTGGGGGTTAAAGTAGGTGAGCACTTATGGAAACCAGCATTGTGGGGTTTAAATTTTGATTTTATTTTGATCATGTTGTAAATGTTTTTCACTTTAATATAAAAAAAAATATTTTTTTTGTCTAAAGAGACAATATTTGGGGCCACTACAGCCGATTTTTCTGTCGCATCAACCACCTGCATGTTCTCCTTCACCACATCCATGAACCTCCTCCTGCCTTTTGTCTCCATCTTCACCATCCTTTTCCTGATATACCCTACCCTTCTCTGTACATGTCCAAACCATCTCACACTCACCTCTGCCACTTTGTCTTCAAACTGTCCTCCCTTTGCTGCCCCTCTGATGGGATAATCTTCATTCTGTCCATCCTTGTTACTCCTGAGGAAAATCATAGGGTTTTTACCTCTGCCATCTCCTGCTCCACTTCCTGCCTTTTTGTTAGCACCACCACAACATGGCTGGTCTCCATCCTGCCTGCACTCCCTTCACCTCTCTACCACACTCTCCAGCACACTCTCCATTACTCTGACCTAAAGTATTTAAACTCATCTACTTTCACCACGTCTACTCCTCAAAAACTTACCATTCCAATGCACTCAGTCTCATTCATACATCTGTACTATATCTTGCTCCTACTGACTTTCATTCACCTTCTTTCCAGTGCATATCTCCACCTCTCATCTTGTAGATTAAGTCAAAATATTGGATCAATTGTGCACTTTTGGAACAAATCACTAAATTTTGGTTCCTAGTAGTTTTTTGGGTGTTCTTTTCAATAAGATGATGAAACACTTGATCTGAGCACCTTAACCCTACAAAATGAACATCACCTGCTGCCTCTGGACATGCTTTCCCCCCTCCCACTCTCATACTACTCCCAACTGTAGGATCATTTCTGCCAGTTTCCTGCTGGACAGCGGTACCAGTGGTGGTTGTTGCTATCTTGAGCCTCAACTGATCTATATATTTCAATTGGCACAATTTTTACTTGTTTTTAGTTTAAAAGAGGTATACTGCCAATGAACCTGGATAACTGTCATTTACTTCCAGTTAATGTAAACTGACAACTATACTTGTATTGTCTTATACAGCTTGGTCTCACTTTTTTTTTTTTTGTGACACAGTTTTTTTTATTTTGCTATTTATAACCTTCCTCTTCTCCTAACTTTAACCCCTTAATGCCTGAATTTATATAGCTGTATATAAAAAAATGTTTTGTGTGTGTTTTTGCCTTTAGGTAGATGGTAAATAATGTTGAGATTATTAATTTCACTTTTGCACAAAAAATAAATAGTAATTTTGGTATTTTGGTAATGACTTTATGTTATAATGTTATAATAATAATAATGGTATGTTGCAAATTTGCGACAACAGGCATACTGGTCAATTTGTTATGTTGCATATTTGAGTCAAATATTGTAGCATATATGCGACAATAGGCGTTAAGGGGCTAACCATAACCATAGCATAACTGTGTATACTCCCCAAGCAGACCTCTCCAGACCTCCCCTTTTCACCCCACATTTTGTGCCCCCCATCATGAAATTAATTTGTGCCTCCATTACGAAAAACACCCCATTTTCTTACCCCCTTCACAACCCACAGATTAATGTACGTAACCCAGTCCCACGAACTGGTGTGAGAGTGGTTTGGTCTTATACTTGTAGCTATATGAAGTTAGTGTTGTCAGGCAATTTTCTGCTGTGCCCCGATGTCTTGTTGTCCATACTTCACGAGTCGGAATTCTGCTGAAACGGGCCTCTCACCTGAGTCACAGACCCCGAGACAGTGCAAAATTCACAACTGTGAAACACTGAATGAGACTGGAAAATCACTTTTTGGGAGTGGGGGAGTGTGTGTGTGTGTGTGTGTGTGGGGGGGGGGGGGGGTAGATGGATATCAATCATGTATGTTGCACCGCGATGTTGATTCAATGTCATACATTGATAGTCAATGAAAACTTTCATTCATTGCCAAGACTTCATCCGCCGTCTGTGCTCAGGATGAGTCCATTGGTGTTACCGCCAGGGTCTTCAAATTCACAGGGAACATTCTTGGGACACAGACCTTCAAAATGGCTAATCTTGACCTATTCTAATAGGTGAAAAGGTCACATTCTGTTTCCTTTTTTTTTTTCTTTTTCTCATGGGGCCGAGGGTATTTTAGCATTGCGTTGTATTTTTTGACTTTAGGCTTGCACTTGGCAAATACAGAATTTGCAAACATTTGCACGCAGCTGTAAATAAACTGAAAGTAAAAGATTAATTTCAAGCTTTTCTGTTTTGTACTTGAAAATGATGATGCTGCAACAACTTCATTCTCAGTCAGACTAAATTCCTTGATTTTCTTTTTTTATTTATTTGTAGGCCATTTATGGAGCTATGCAGGATACAAAATACTCTTGATGTGTGTTCACATTTCTAACCACATTCCTTCCTTCCTCAAAATAACCCCCCTCAGGGCTGATGGAGGACTATCCCTCAGGTGTGAACCCGGATGCAGAGTGCTGCGACGTGCGGTGGGACTTGAAAGCAGATAACCGTTCGCGGGGGACCCTGAAAAGAACTCACCCGCCATGCCAGCACCGTACCTCCCTCAGCTCCTCAGCAGCCTGCAGACTGTGTAACAGCCGGCTCAAACTCTGCCTGCTGGTCCTCGTCCTCCTACACACTGTTGCAAGCCTCACTGCATCCCACAATGCAACAGGACTGGGCCTTCCTACCATCACGCCTCTGGAGGAGAGCCCTGCCAATGAGGAGTGATGGAGCTGCCAGGAGGACGAGGAGGTGGAGGAGGAGGAGATGGGGTTGCAGGAGGGTGGGGGATTCCCTCACCATGGCAACCCGTGTGGAAAAATACAGTTACAGCTGTGAGAGCAGCTGGAGCTGTGTGCCTGTGGACATCCTTCAATGCTCTTCTGGCAAATGGAAAATGTGGGACACTTTGAGACGAAAGACACAATCAAAACAAATAAACAGACAAACTAAGGGACACAAACCAACCCTTTGGCAGAAATGTGGACAAAGCCACAGCCTTTGTTGAGTGGGAAGTTTGGCTTCCTCACAACTGAGTTTCTCTCACTTCTCTTTTTTACACTGTGTTCCAATTATTGGTTTCTGTTGCACTGGCTGACTATGGAAGAACACGATCACATTCTCTTTCTAATGTCCATCCTTTGTGTTTGTTTCCGATTCTCTCATGTGGGAGGAAAATGTGTTCACTAAATAAGGCGGAAAATGTGTAAAAAAAAATATAATTAGATGCCAGTTTGTGTGCGTTGGTTTGTGCATATAGATTGTGTGTTTGCGAGCATGTTTTTGGAGGGCGTGTGAGTGGTTGTGTTTTGTTGATTTGTGCCCTAAAAATCTTCTAAACAGACAGGAGGACCGGAACGTTAGCTCAGCCATGCTTTGTTTGTTTGTTTGTTTGTTTACAGCTGCATTAAATGTCAGAGCGTTTCCTGAATGGGGTTATGGTCTGACGTCAATAGGTTTTGTGCTTAACACAGGTTTATGATTTTCTCGCAGTTGTTACGTGAGATAATATTCAAGTTATGATTTAAAAATGCTTTCAAATCAGTGATCTCATGACTGAGTAAAATAAACTAACATTAGACTAATAAACTCAGAAAAGTATCTTCAACCAGTCAGTTAGTGGAAATTTGATCAACAAGAGTTGGTTTTGCGTTCAATATTGAGCTTCATGCTAACACCCAAACAAACTAATATTATTGAGCCTTAAAGGGGAACGCTATTCAAATTCAATTTATTTCATTTATATAAAACCAAATCACAACAAAGTTGCCTCAAGGCACTTCACACAAGTAAGGTCTAACCTTACCAACCCCCAGAGCAAGCATACAGGTGACAGTGGTAAGGAAAAACTCCCTCTGATGATTTAAGGAAGAAACCTCAAGCAGACCAGACTCAAAGGAGTGACCCTCTGCTTGGGCTATGCTACCAACACAATTTATAATACAAAAATACAGGAAATTTTGGGAGTCCATGCTGGTGCACAGGATGGAAGGCCTGCAGAAGAAGACACCCACTCCCATCTCTGGATGGATCCGCACCTCAAACAGAGAGAAAAAAAAAAAAAAACAGAATCAGGCAACAAATACAGTATAATTTCTCAGCTTAAGCAACAAGAAAACTAGAAGAAATACTAAGGTGATCACCGGCCACTAGCCCTAAGCTTCACTAACAGACCCAGACTTTTGATCATGTTGAGGGCGTGGCCCGCTCTGTTAACTAATAAAATTTATTTAAAAGGGTAGAAAGCTAACAAAGTCTGATATTTTTGAACCTGGGCTCTATTTTTTCAATGCTTTTTTTTTCATCTTTATGCTCAGGACAAAAACGTACTTAACAGGTGCAATATTGACCTACAATGTAAACATCATCATGGCTAACCCAGCTACGTTGTTACTGTATGGGGAAAGCTGAAAACACTCCAGGTGAACTGCTTCTCATCCCCAGTGAACATGCAAAAATGTTATTAGAAAACTCTGGTTGCATGGAGAAGGTCCCTACAGAGGTAAACATATAGTAAACTGTATGATCAGTCATGTTATAAAGTATCTTTCCATTTAGTAAGGTAAACATACACACATTTATCTCTGTAGCAATCCTCTCTGTGCTGATAGCATACAAGTGCTAAATTGTTATGAGTGCAATGATAAGAATTTTTGATAAGAGTTGAAAAGATGGAAGATTCCATTCAAGAAGTTGTAGTTGAATTAGAATCAGAATGAGAATAGCCTTTATTTGCAAGTATCTTCAAAGAAAACAAGAAATTTGACTCCAGTTTTAACCGTACTCTCTCTGTACAAGCATGTATAAATATACACTAAACATTATATAATTCACAATAAAATTCACAAGAGAAAAATGTGCAAATAAAAATGTTCTCAATCAGTATTGCACCAGTTAAATTCATTTTTGTCACAAGTGAAATGATGAACCTCAAAACAGCTAAAGATAGAGTCCAGGTTGAAAAATGTCAGTGTTAACCCTTGAAGGTGATACAAATGAACAATGTTCATAATGAAGGTGACTGTCCCATGTATGCTAGCTTACCAAAACACTGAACTATTTGAGTAAAAAGCTGTTTCAAAACGGCTCCTAATTTGTATCCAGTGTAAGACAACAATGGATAGCAGAATACATTCCCTTCAAGTAATTAAGGACTGCCCATGCCAGGTATCTTGGCCCAATTGTTAGACATTTGCTAACTTGGCTAGCAAGCAACAGCCCTCAAGAGCTCATATTTTATCTATGTAATTTTTATTTTATTCAAGTTATTGCCAACTGTCTTAGTGTTCCATGATGTGTACCACAAAATGGCCGACGCACATCCAAAATGTCCTTGAAATTATCTGATCTTAATCTAACTGCTTTACAAAATGGCTGACGCACATCCAAAATGTCCTTGTATTCAGGGTTACTATCTGATCTTAACCTAACTGCTTTTTATAGCTGTCTAATTGCTAAAAACCATCTGATCTTTTTATAGCTGTCTAATTGATAAAACCAAAGTATTCGCATCTGTTTGGACAGCATGATGGAACACTCTGATTTGTTGACAAATTTTATGGCGCAGTTATACGCAATAAAAATTTTTAACATACCGCCTTGAAGGCAGCGTGAGCACGACACCCGCCTATAACCGCCTACTTGACTTCACTTTGCAGCCAATCACACACTCTAAGAAATAAAATGTTGAATTTAATTGATAAAGTTAAGGTAACTTTTTCCACATAACTTTGTCAATTAAATGCAACACAATATTAGGATTTAAGTAATAATGTTTCGTTTGATTTAATTATTGTCAATGACAATGTTGTTTTGCACTTAATTAACAATGTTATGTGGAAAAAACTTACCTTAAATTTATCCATTAAATTCAACATTTTATGCCTAAGAGTGTATGTTTCATTTCTAAGAGTGCATAGCCACTGATTCACGACAGGCTAAGGACCACCCACATGTGGGCCAGCCTAGACTCAGGAATCAAAGTTAGTGCAGAAGAAAAATCTAGGGTCTTTGTCCAGCTGTTGCATGTGATTTGTTCAAAGACCACAGTGCCGCTAGATGACTCTCTGTAATCAGTGTAGGCACTTTTCAATACAACAAAATTTTGAAGTCCGTTTCCTGTCCAATTCTTTTTGAGATCACTCACCACATAAAAGAACCTAACACAACTTATTAGCTAGCTAGCTAGCATAGCCATGTTGCTTTAATGGTTCAGATATAATTGGCTAGCTAACATGTTGCTGGCTCAAAAATAAGCTCTTTGGGGTTGTTTGGCTACCATTTTGGCTACTATTAGACTGCCACCAACCTAGTAATTTAGCAAAATAAAAAAAAGAATTATATGTTAGAAATATATCAAAGACAGCTCAAGACAACAATACCGCCAATCCTGCTCATTTTGCTAGATTGTGGAGGGAAAATGTATTTAAATCTTGAGTATACAAATATTAAATCTATAGATTAATTTATTTTATTATTTAACTATTATTAACTTAATTTCTTAGTTAATAAACAAATAGGTTTGGAATATTATAGCTTAAAATCATTGAAGAATGTTAATGAGAACAATGTAATATTTTATTTTATTTTTAAAAACATTCATTCCTAGAGGATTTTATCTCACTTAACAAAATTTGGACTGTCTTAAGCATGTCTTAACCAAAGATTTTTATTCCAGAATTTAAACCAAAACCCCATTCAGATTCTGGTCACATTTCAGCTGAAGGTTAAGAAAAACTCTTGTCAGGATTTTAGCACTAAGAGCTGACCCTTGTATATTTTTTTTCCCCCACTGTTACTCCAAAATGGGTTTTAATTTTAAAGGTAGCATCCAGTCAAAATTATAAGTAAAAATAGCTCCTCTGTGATAAAGTTTTCAAGTTCATTGCTTCATTGTAATCAAATATCACAACAGTTTGAGTATAGTTTGTGCATAAAATAAATTCCATTTTTTCTTCATTAATATTTATCTACATCAACCAGATGTCTAACTTTCACTTCACTGGCAATTTCAGTAGTGTAGAATTGACCTTTACACTTCTTATTGACGGAAAAATAACTGAATGTTACCTTAATGGACATTTTTTTTTTTTTTTTGTCAACTCTCCATGTTAGCGTCAGCGTCTCATTCAGAAAGGTAAGAAGGAAAATGCCTAATAGAAGACATAACATAATCCCTAAAAATTCCAAAACTTTTAGAATGACATTCATCATATTGTTCACACACACAGGATTTTTTTTTATTAATCAAAATATGTGATCTTTCATAAGCTGTGTGTAGAAGCTGTGACCAGCCTCTAAACTGCACATTTCTTCACACACCTATTCCTGTAGCATGCGCAGTCTGCACATTTCTCCCTCAAACACCAAACTCATATCTCTCATCAAGTAAAGGGCTTATTACTACTCACAGTACAAACATCTTCCATGTATTAAAACACATGCGCATTGCACCAAAGGGTAAAATGCCACCTCGCGTTCTCCTCCGAGGCCTTTCATCGGCTGTTACTGAACAAATGCTCACACACAGGAACACGTCATTGCTCGTTTTTAACACTAATGGCATACCCCGATAATCATCTAAGTCAGCAGACGCATTTATTTCATAAAAGACGATCAGCGTGTGGACAGAAAGGAACCGTGTGACTACAAGGGCTGACTTCTTAATTTCTAGATTGTCTTTTTTTCTTCTTATTCTTTCTGGTGAACTGGTGCAGGGAGATCAAACACTCAAAGATGAACACGTGTGTTGTATTGAATGCATTGTGTTTTCCACCTCTCAAGTGTGAGATGTCCAAACAATATCTGATGTTAAACATTTTCACAACTTGTACTATGTGGATCATGAAAACGTATCTATTCGTGTTATTATTGTGTTATTTTGTAGAGTTTAGATTCTGCCCCACTGCAGAGTTTACTCATGCCTGCTTGCATGTAAAATAAACCTGCACATTGTCATTCAGTGCACTCAGTAATCTCAGAAGGCTGTAATCGCTGACAGACAGATAGAGCTGCTATTCTCTTGGCAACCATGAGATGGAAGTATTTGTGTTTCTTTTTGTTGATACTATACTGCCTCTGACCAACCACAGGTGATCTGTCAGATAAGCGTAACGCTGGAATCAGAAAGTCCGAGCTCTAGAACAAAGTATGCTGTTGTGTGTACGTCTGCGTGCATACACGTATAGAGATGTGTGATGTGTTTGCTCCATCAATGCGACCTCATGACCTGCAGGATGGGTTTGTTTAAACCGCTCAGGGTTGTTCTTCTGTCACTTAGTATAGCAGTTACAAGTTTAATACCGTTTTTTTTTTTAAACCTTTGTTGTCATTCAATCTTTTGAAATCCATTGTAATGTTTTCAGAAGCTGTTTAATGTGCAGCTAAGATGCTTAACTCAGTTTGTTGTACATAAAATCACCTAAATTCCACTCAAGGTCACTGTTCTGAGAGTTAAAGCTACAGTGTGTCGGATTAAAGAGCGATGAAATGGAATATAGCATTCATAGATTTTCTTGGGGGGTCTGTGCGCTCTGTCATTCTCATTAACTGTAAAGCTGCATAAGGCAGAAATAAACCCATGATCCTTGAAATCAAGTGATTTTTTTAAGATTTGTCTGTGAAACTAGAATATATTTTAATTCAACCCACACAGGAAGCCAGTCAAAATTTGTACTTTTTTCTCCCATGAGATGAGAACAAAATATTAGACCTGTCTCACAAATATGTTTTCCTTCTAGTTCAAAATAAATTGAAGCCAAGATAGAAGAAAATATTTTATATAGGGAAAAAACTGCACAAACCTTTACTGAAATTCCACAAAAATTTCTTCAAATATTTTGCCTTCAAATGAAGAACAATGGGTAATCACTAAACTCCCTCCCGCCAATTGGTAGAGGTAATATTGATCTCTTTGTAATAATTAACAATTAAGTTGCCCATAAGGGCCAAGGACACAACTGTAAGTTTATCTTATTTTTGCCAAAAGTTAACTTCTCAAGCACATTTGAGCAGCTTTTGTCACCATCTAGTGTGCAATGTGAGCATTTCAGGGCTTCTGGTATATTTCCAACTTGTGAAACCCAAAATTCAGTAAAACAAGGCATTTATAAATGTCAGGACTGCATGATATTTTGGCATGCGGTGCTTTGACCTCACAGTATTAATGTAAAGTGTGATGCCGGTCAGTTTTGATTTTGACAGTTTTACAGTTGTTGATTTTTAAGATACGATGGAATTTCTCCTGACAATCACAACTTTGAGTCGTTAATAATAATGCATCAGTGGTCCTGTGACTTAATTGTGTTAAATCTGTTCTTGTTTTCACAGATTGATATACAATAACTATATAATAATAATAATAATAATAATAATAATAACATTGAATTTAACATTACTGCACCTTAAACCCCTGATTAAGGTGTTTAGCAAGTGACAGAGCAACATCCTCTGACTGTTTTTTGTTTGTTTGTTTGTTTGTTTGTTTTTTGTAACCAACAGAAAATTTTAAATGGGCTTTACTGGTCATCTTAGTCTCCTTTGACTCAAATTACTTGGACCTTGGACCCAATGGTGTACCTTTGGCAAATCTGACTTTGGTGAATACTGGAGGGAAATTGAAAAAAATATATGATATTTGACCCCATGTGCTTGACAAACTCAATTTATCGTAGACAAAATGGACCTTGTCAGGGCAACTCAGGAAGCCACCTCCCTGTGTGTACCAAATTTAGTAGAAATCAGAGTGAAAATACAAATTTTGACCTTTGCCCAAAAGACCTTGACCTTTGCCAAAATCAACTTTTGAAGGTCAATTCCTGGGTTGAAATTCAGTTTAATGAAAATTATTTAAAAAAAAAAGACCTGGGAGAAATAGGGAAACAGATTAACGCTGGTAAAGTTAAAATATGATTATATGACTCTATAATCATATTCTAACCCCCTTATTGACTCAATAAGCCCAGTTAAAAGTCTGACTGCTTTGTTTTTTATCAAGTTTTTTGAGACATCACCAGATCCTTTTGGGTTTTGATGTGATGTAATAAGTAACAGGTTAAACGCTGGCCGTGTGTTCCTGCTGACATGTCGTGGACGACAGACGCGGTAACGCATCCTCACCGCCTCTGTGGGTGTGAACTCTGTACTGAGTGCAAGCTTTCTTCCATCACATTCATAATGCAGACGTACACACAACAGTTACTCTGCTGTGATACTTTAGTTGTTTTGTTTCGTGTGTGCTTGTTTTATTTTTTTTTTTTTCACTTTTTTTTTACAGCATCGTATTTGAAGAAGTTGTGTGGAATCTTATAGATTGACTGTGGATCCCTGACAATGTTCTGTAGCAGTCGTAGGTATGATGGCTCACATTCCACTGCGTAACCAGCTGACACAGACTCACTATGTGTTTTCCCTCTGTGCAAATGTCCTGCACACATGTATGGTCCTCTCTTCCTCCTCTTCGGCCTGTGTTTTTTTCTTTTAAACAATAGTTCCATTCTCTCTCCTGTGGATCTATGCAGAAGCACATTCATTTATTATTTATTTCTTGATTTATTTTTTTGGTTGTAAATACATTCCCGAGTTTGCCGAAGGATGTACATCTTTGCCTCCAGGTTTCTGAGTTTGAGTTGATGTCACGCCATTACTTTTTTCTTCTACTTCTTTTAATTTTAAGCATCTGAAATCATTGATGGGAAAAAGAGAATGTGGTGAAGCTGAACCAGTAGACTCGTCCTCAGCTTTGCAACCTTATTGTGAAAGGTTGTGGTTCTGTGCGTGCATATGTGTGTGTGTGTGCATGTGTGTGTGTGTGTGTGTGTGTGTGTGTGTGAAACAGAGAACGATTTATGATTATAGAAATAACAAAGGTATAAAGGCATATAGAAGTATCATTGCAATTATGATTATTATGATTACTATTATACTACCAGTATATTGTAATATTATAGATGCTTTAGTTCAAGTAACTTAATTTTTTTACAAAGAACTTTGATGAAATGATTTATAAAACAGTCTCACAAGTCATGATCTTTTCAACGAGTATGAAAACTACTGCTACAACGATTAAAATTGTGTTCTGATGAAAATAAATACAGACATATAATCTGTGTCTCTGTTGTGTTTTTGTAAGATGACATAGTGATCAAGGTAAAGTGTAAAAATAGTGTTGAAAATGAATGTATACAGGCTTGAGGCCCTTCGGGCTGCTGTTTATCCCCAGATACTGTAGTGTGAAACAAATCAACATCTTTGACTTCCCCTTGTTGGGACACCTGTCCATTGCAAGTTACTACCCCAGCGAAGGCTGGAAGCCATTTATAGATGCAGAAGTCCAAGGACACAGAGGAGCATGAAGCACACCCATGGAATCAAACCCTGGTCTATATATTGGTAGTTCAATATACATATTCTGCTCCGTGTACGCCTGATCCTGTCACTTCTACCATTAAGACTCAGGAGATAGAGGCTTGAACATTTATTCTACAGATATAAGTGTTACAAATGAGGCTAGTCTTTTGGGGGCTGATAATCACTCCTGACAGCATCTAGGTATGTTCAACTTGAATCCTGCCGTAGGAAGAAGGCAGGGGCGGAGCCTACCCATGGCGCAGGACAGGGACCAACTGGTGGCAGTGGGGTGGAGGAGGGTGCAGTGTAGGACAGCAACCAGGGCGCACACAGGAGCCAAGCAGAGGCAATGAAAAGAGGAGGCAAGGGTGAGGCCAGTGACAGACAGGGACCAACAGGAAATGACGGGGAGGAGGAGGCAAAGTCCTAGACAGCGTCTGCAAACAGCAGAGCGGTGAGTCTGAATTGACATCTTTAAATGGCTTGGACATTCCTTATTAGTTGCAGTTGATGACCAGTTGCTTCCGATTAGAAATGCAGATGTTATTAATCAGCAAATGTGAAGAAAATCTGAAACCTGAGTCTTCTTAGTAGAACCTGTGCTGCACTACATATCACAGAAGCTAAGCAGAGAAGGTCCTGAAGCAAATAATCACAGCTCAAATATAAGATTATTTTGAGGAATATATCATTTTTGCAGTTTTGCATGTACAAACTGAATTCTACAGATGCAACAAAGTTGTAACCTGTCATTACGTTGGATAAACAGCAGATGGCAGGATCCCACTGTTAGATGGAGATCAGTGCTCACACAAATACTGGAGCTCAGTGGCTCACTTTGGTCTTTGCATCAGCAGCTCACTTCATTCATAAGATGTGTGCTGGTTGTGAAATATGTATATTTAGAAGCATGCATACTGCATCCATTATATGGATTTATGTGTTTTATAATGTGGAAATCTGTGGTGGGAGTGAAGATGGAGAATGTTCTATCACATGGTGGACCAACAATTACGAATAGGCCAACTGCACACACACACACACACACACACACACACACACACACACACACACACACACACACACACACACACACACACACACACACACACACTTTTTATTATGCACAGTGTCATCGCTCACACATTTACTGAGCTTTTTGTGGCGCTTCACCACTGCTAAGTGACACAAATTGAGTGTGTGACTCTATTTGAGTGCACTAATAAATATCATCCCAAACTCTGCAGAATGACGACTGCTCCTCATCACACACGTCGGGGACCCACAGCTCAGTCAGCTGACAGGATGCTGCTGTAGTGACTCAGGAAGACACCACGCCTGAACTTCACTTTCATTAGCTCCTTTGCCTGATTGGTCCTCAAGCTGAGGAAAGATACCAAATTCATTTACGGCTTCTTTCTGTTCCATGCCAGTGCATCTTCTAACTTGGACTTAAGCCCTCATTTCTATTTCAGGCTTGTTGGGCAGATGAACTACTCAGCTCTCTAATCCCCAACTAGCCTGCCAATACTCCACCTGTCAGTCACACCACTGGCTGTGATCACATCCTTTTTTTACATATTGTTCAAAGAATGATTTTGGCTTCAGTGGGGCATTCAGTACTTTTTTTCTTGATGGTACTAAATGGGAACATTTATCTCATGGTGAAGTGACAGAAACTGCAGTAAATGTAGAAATAATGTTGATTTAAAAATGCGTACAACAGTGATTCCCAAAGTGTCGGCCAAGTTAGACCAGGAGTCCATGAAGCGACTGCAAGTGGTCTATGAGTGGTCATTAAAAATAAACAAATTAAAATGTCTTTGATTTTAAATTTTGCCCTAAATTTTAAAATTACATAAAATCATTTTTAAGTAGTAATAACTTTTAAAATGTAATTAAAAGTAAGAAAACAAAGCCATGGGATTTAATTCATGTATTATTCTTCATTTATCTGAACTAATTTAACACACACACACACACACACACAAATACCTCACCTTAGTTTCATGTGTTGATCAAAATGATGATTCAAGCTTTGTGTGGGCCCCAAATGTTCAGATTTCAATCTGGGTCCTGGCTTTCTTTCATATATGTTGATGAATGTTAAATGAATTGAAGATTGTATTATCCAGACAGTAATAATAATATTGGTAGGAATTGTTAATTGTAGCTGACTCCAGCTAAAGATCTTCTTTTTTGTTGGTGGTGTTATTGTTTTTATTATTATTATTATTATTATTATTATTATTATTATTATTATTATTATTATTATTATTATTATTAATAGGAGGGTGTATGGGGGGGGGCTTTCTGAAACTCTTGGGATGGGGCTATAGAGCTGCCTATGTTTGGCCTAGATGCATAATGTAGAAATGCAACACTGCTGACAGATGTATCACTTATACTGAATTATTTTGTCTTATTAATAGTCTAAAATGCAACTGTCATTTAAACAAACCTTCAGCATTTCATGTCAAAGGAAAATCTGTACTGACATATAGTCACCAACAAAGGGCAGTTCTAACCAACTAAATGAAGCAATGTCATGGGGGAAATTAATCATAAAAAAAAAACGCTCATCAGTTGGACTGAGGTTTAAAAAAAGCAAAAAAAAAAAAAAAAAAAAAAAAAAAAGAAAGAAAACAAGCACATTCAGGTTTAGGTTAGCACTGATTCCATTTAATTTTAAAAACTATGTTAGATACATCAGATTTACATTTCATCACTTTTAGTGACTCTAAAACTGATCAAAACTAAGAGCAAAAGAATGAAGTGGACATGAAGATTATCCAGCAAGTGCACCAAAATAAATAAATACATTTTTAACACCCCTTGATTGTGTTCAGAATGGTATTTGCAGTACCTGTATCAACCAGAGGGGCAGTATTATAAAAAAAAGCTTTAAAAACACGAAAGCAAGAAAGTACAAAGAAGAAGAAAAGCAAAGAAAGAATACAAAATTGGAGTGATAATATAAGGTTCAGTTATTTTAACATTTAGTTTGGTCGCAAACAATTCAATTTCAATGCGATTTATTTTAGTTATATAGAGCCAAATCACCACAGCGCTGCCTTAAGGTGCTTCACACAATTAAGGTCTCACCAACCCACCTGGACAAGCAAACAGTTTGCAAGGGTGGACAAACTCAGACGATTTTGAGCTCTCAAAAGTGACATTTCTGGAAAGGTTCCATGCATTTATGAAGTCTCTAAATTAATGTCTCAACTCCCTTGCAACTTTGCAAATGACTTTCTTAAAAGGGGTTTGGGTTAAATTCCCTGAAATGCATAAAACGTCTGGAAATTTGAACAGTACCTCCATATCCAAGCAATCGAATGGTTCACTTCAGACTTGTGTAGGAGCAGAATTCCAACATGGCCAGAGACCAGTGCTGGAATTTTTCACCTTTGCATGGTGTGAGGAACAATTACCAAGGAAGCTGGACCAATCTGTCACCTGATGGGCAAACCTTTATGTCCTTCAGACCAACACGAGAGCTGCAGGTAAATATACGAAAAACTTCAGATCGATCTTTTGTTAGAAGCAGTGGCCACCAGGATCTTGCAGTCAGTAACAAGACTTCCCAAGCAGTGATTGGGCCTGGCTGTCTGTTTTATTTTGCATATTAAAGGATCCCAGCATGGCTCAGTGTAGGAGCTTCACTGTTCCTCATATGTATCTATCAGAACTATGGATCCAAAAGCTAGAGCTGAAGATGCAGTGGATTTAAGTAACTGGCATGGCTCATTTGAGGGCAGCTCAGACTAATTCTGTGCAACCTGTCTCTCATTTTACAGTACTTTTTTTAATTCTTGCGAGATAAATGGTGCTATTTCCACATCAGATGAAACGCATACTTATTCAAAGGAACTCAGAACTCTTGAGTGTCAGGAGAACAATGTGTAAGGTCTGCTGTCATGTCGGGAGGATAACAAAAATAGGATTTCTGTGAAAGTCTGTTGGCCATTCATTTTGTTTTATTTTGGTTGGATTAAAGTCCAGATCATGCTTCTGGGTACATTTAGTCTCATTCATAAAATTATGATAAATAACTATTTGTTACTCTGTGGAAAATCTGTTTCCTGACATTTTGCATGCTGACATGGAAGGATGCTTTTAGTGTTACTGTGGTAATGCTAATGGCTGGTGCCTTTGGGATTAGACAAGGCTTTTGTACTGCAATAAAAATAAAATTTCTGTTTCAAATGCAAAGCTCCTGCCAGTGGGGAAAATGATGATGATCCATGTTGAAAATACAGTGCCCTCCAAAAGTATTTGGCTCCTTGGTATTTCACATATTTGAATTTGTTTATGCCATTTCATATTCAAAAAATAAATCAGTCTTCTCAGTATAAAAATTTCTAAAATTATCTTGTGTAAACTCCAAGTGAAAGCAGATCTACAACTTGATATTAATTAATTTAAAATATAAAAGCCAAGATGATGGGTTGCATTAGTAATTTCAATTAAATTTCAATTTATATAGCGCCAAATCACAACAGAGTTGCTTCAAAGCGCTTCACACAGGTAAGGTCTAACCTTACCAACCCCCAGAGCAACAGTGGTAAGGAAAAACTCTGAGGAAGAAACCTCAAGCAGACTTGACTCAAAGGGGTGACCCTCTGCTTGGGCCATGCTCCAAACATAAATTACAGAACAATTCACAGAACAATATACAAGAAATGCTGTTGGCACACAGGACAGGAGGGTTGCCAACACAAATACAACTCCCATCTCTGGATGGAGCTGCACCTTAAACCGAGAGAAAAAAAACAGAATCAGGCAACAGTGTTGGGAAAGTGAATGCACGCACCCACGCTAGGGGGCGTAAATGAACAGTCAATAGGATTACAAATAAATGACAATTTATTATGCAAAAGTGCAACACGAAAGCAAATATGCTGAGTCCAATTAACAACAATATGGTGACGCGTGTGCAGGCCCGAGGGTAGGAGACGCCTATCCAGAGAAGAGCCGGGATCCACGAAGTTCCACCACCAACGGAGACCTGCAATACCCCAGAGCTGCCAAGTCCTGATTACCCAGGTGGCCACTGCTCGAGGCTGTCAGACCCGGTACTGCTGGCAGGAGCAAAAACAAGTTAAGGTGGGTGTGTGTACACCCAGCAAACAGTCAGCAACTCACAGAAATCCTCCTGAAGGAATAAATCCAGATACTCCCAGAGTGCAGAGGAAAACTGGAGAACGTGTAGTGTCAATGGTTATACTTAGTAAGTCAGAAGTGAGGAGTGGAGATGCCAACTCCTCCAACTTCCACAAACTCAGCTACAAGCTGCAAGTATAAGTCACAACTGCAAAGACTTCAGTAACAATGAATGTGTGTACGGCACAAAACGGCTGAGTTGGTTTACCTGTATGGTAAGCTGATAACTCGGCAGGGTTGTGGAGTCCTTTTCCATTATGGAAAAGGTGATAATGATGATGATCCCCAGCTGATGACAGCCTCCAGGTGTGACAGAAGGGCCTGAGCGCCCTCGAGAGGCCCAAAGGTGCCAGCATGGCAGGGCGCCATCTGGTGGTGGGCCAGCAGTACCTCCTCTTCCGGCAGCCCACACAACAGGACCCACCCGACCCGGCTTGTCAGGGTGTTCCCGGTAGAAATCCGCCAGGAGGGCGAGATCCAAAATGAATTTCCTCTTCACCCAGGAGCATTCTTCTGGGCCATATCCCTCCCAGTCTACCAGATATTGATACCCCCGAACCCTCCGTCGTATATCAAGCAGTTTCCTGACGGTCCAGGCTGGTTCCCCATCGATGATATGGGCAGGAGGCAGCGCCGGTCCAGGGGTGCAGAGGTCCATGGTGTGATGTGGTTTGAGACGGGACACATGAAAGACCAGGTGAATTCTGAGTGATGCTGGGAGTTGGAGCTTCACTGCTGAGGGGCTGATCACCTTGAGGATCTTAAATGGTCCAATGTAATGGCCTGTCAATTTAGGGGAGTCCATTTGCAGAGGTATGTTCTTAGTTGACAGCCAAACCTCCTGCCTGGGCTGATAAGCTGGGGCCGGGGCTCGCCGGCAATCTGCATGGTCCTTAGCCTGCGTCCGGGCCTTCAGGAGAGCAGAGCGGGCTTTCTTCCACACCCGACGGCATCTCCTGAGGTTGGCCTGGACCGAGGGCACCTCAATCTCTCCCTCCACTGCCAGAAACAACGGGGGCTGGTACCCCAAACAGACTTCAAATGGGGGCCAGTAGCAGATGAGACTTGACTGTGAGCATACTCGATCCAGGCCAGATGTTGACTTCAAGCCACCGGGTGCGCGGAGGTGACACACCGTAATGCTTGTTCCAGGTCCTGGTTCGCCTGCCTGCTTGACCGTTGGTTGGGTGATACCCGGACGACAGGCTCACCGTGGCCCCCAGCTCCTTACAAAAGCTCCTCCAGACCTGCGAGGAGAACTGGGGACCACGGTCAGATACTGTGTCACTCGGGATACCATGCAGACGCACGACATGGTAGACCAGGAGGTCTGCGGTCTCCTGAGCCGTCAGGAGCTTCGAGAGGGCCACGAAGTGGGCCGCCTTGGAGAACCGTTCCACTGTCGTCATGATCACAGTCTCACCCTGGGACGCAGGGAGAACCGTGACGAAATCCACTCCTATGTGGGACCAGGGGCGACGAGGTACTGGCAGTGGTTGGAGAAGCCCCTTCTCCGGTTGATGGGATGCCTTGCCTCTGGCGCAGGTGGTACAAGCCCGGATGTAGTCCCTGGTGTCGGCCTCAACTGATGGCCACTAGAACCGCTGCCGGACCACTGCCACGGTTCTTCACACCCCCGGATGGCAGGAGAGCTTGGAACAGTGACAGAAGTCCAACACAGCAGTCCGAGCGTCTGGTGACACGTACAGCCTGTTGGGAGGACCACCTCTGTGATCCGGATGATGCGTCAGGGCCTCCCTGACCACTCCCTCCACATCCCACGTGAGGGCTGCGATGACTGGATTCCGGTATGATGGTGTCCGGTGGGTCCAACAGCCTGGCTCCAACTTCCTCTTCGTGCACCCGGGACAGTGCGTCAGACCGGATGTTCTTGGTCACGGAGCGATAGGTGATTTTGAAGTTGAAGCGACCAAAAACAGTGACCATCGGGCTTGCCTGGGGTTCAGACGCTTAGCGGTCTGGATGTATTCCAGGCAGTGGTTGGCACACTTCCGATAATCCGATAACAGATAATTATCGAAAATAATGTTTTCTTTATTGGATTATCTTTTTAGATAACTTTAAAAAACATTATCGGACCAATTATCTTCTGATTAATCTTTGTCCGATAACTTTTAAACCGATAAACAAAGCTGAACAGCGATAAGCGTTTCTAAAATTAGTTTAGCACTCACCTGTTAAAAGTTTTGTAACAGACGCACAGCTATAACTTTTGCTAACAGAAGAGAACCGCTTGTATAAAAAGCATCTCAATCCTCTGCAAACAAAAGCGAAACAACCCAAAAGAAAAAAAAAAATTCCTTTAACACCATACCAATAGGCTGCCGATATCACCTAAGTCATCCAGAGGCATACGTTTTTAACTTATGGTTCAAATTTTAACCAAACAAATTTTGGGCAAGTTATTTAAAATTACTGTCATGTCTGAAGTTTTATTAAGTGAAAATATCAGATATGTTTTAGTTTTAAAGTAATGTGCTAATTTTTAAGGTTTTGTGAGCACATCCTGTGACCCGCAATGCATTTTGGGTAGGATGATGTAATCTCAGTACATCACGACAGGACGAATGCATTTCAGACACTCTGTTCAGGCTCCACAGACAACAGCATTAAACTCTAGTGCCTAAAACTCTCTTGAATATATGAGGGCTGTCAATAAAGTATAGGTCCTTTTTATTTTTTTCAAACACTATATGGATTTCATTCATATGTTTTTATGTCAGACATGCTTGAATCCTCGTGCGCATGCGTGAGTTTTTCCACGCCTGTCGGTGACGTCATTCGCCTGTGAGCACTCCTTGTGGGAGGAGTCGTCCAGCCCCTCGTCGGAATTCCTTTGTCTGAGAAGTTGCTGAGAGACTGGCGCTTTGTTTGATCAAAATTTTTTCTAAACCTGTGAGGCACATCGAAGTGGACACGGTTCGATAAATTAAGCTGGTGGACTGTGGATGACTGGATGAAAGTGATATTCAGTGATGAATCTCAAATCTGCATTGGGCAAGGTGATGATGCTGGAACTTTTGTTTAGTGCCGTTCCAATGAGATTTATAAAGATGACTGCCTGAAGAGAACATGTAAATTTCCACAGTCATTGATGATATGGGGCTGCATGTCAGGAAAAGGCACTGGGGAGATGGCTGTCATTACATCATCAATAAATGCACAAGTTTACGTTGATATTTTGGACAATTGAAAGGATGTTTGGGGATGATGAAATCATTTTTCAAGATGATAATGCATCTTGCCATAGAGCAAAAACTGTGAAACGTTCCTTGCAAAAAGACACATAGGATCAATGTCATGGCATAGGGTCAATGTCAATGAGCAGATCTGATTTGATGCAGGTTTTAGTTTGGGGGATGGAAATTTACAGGGTGATTCCATAATTTATTCCTCAGAATTGAGTGATTCCATATTTTTTTCCTCTGCTTGGTCTAAAAAAGTAACCGTTACTGATGTCACAATCTTTTTTTCTTGATTTCTTATAGTGTTTCTTAAAGCCAGAAAGTTGCCATTTGAAATGATTTTAGTTTTGTGTCATGTCTGTGATCTGCTTTTTTTCCACAAAATTAAACAACTGAATGAACATCCTCCGAGGCCGGTGATTCCATAATTTTTGCCAGGGGTTGTAGTTGTAGATGTGTCAGAAGTAATATTGGAATTTATCAGTTATCTTTAACTTCCGATACATTTTTGGGTGATTTATTGTTTTATCTTTATCGAAGATAACTTTTTAGTTATCTGATTATCTGTTATCGAAGTTAATTTTTTGGTTATCTGTGCCCACCACTGATTCCAGGTTCCGATGGTCACTGAGAACCACAAATGGGACCACAGCCCCCTCCAACAGATGTCTCCATTCCTCAAGGGCCTCTTTCACCACCAGGAGTTCCCGATTACCAACTTCATAGTTCCGTTCTGCGGGGGTTAACCTGCGGGAGAAGTAAGCACAGGGGTGGAGAACACTATCGGACTCCCTGCTCTGGGACAGCACAGCTCCTATCCCTGAGTCAGAGGCATCCACTTCAACAATAAACTGGTGGTTACGATCGGGCTGCACCAGAACTGATGCAGTTGAAAACCGGTGTTTCAACTCCCTAAATGCGGCTTCGCACCGATCACACCAGGTGAAGGGGACTTTTGTGGAGGTCAGGGCTGTAAGGGGACCGACTACCTGACTATAGCCCTTGATGAACCTCCTGTAAAAATTGGCAAGCCCTAGGAACTGTTGCAGCTTCCTACGATTTACCGATTGGGGCCAATCTCTCACCGCAGCTACCTTAGCCAGATTGGGTGTGACAGAGTTGGAGGAGATGATAAACCCCAGGAAGGACAAAGAAGTGCGGTGGAACTCACACTTCTCGGCCTTAACAAACAGCTGGTTCTCCAATAACCGCTGAAGGACCTGACGGACATGCTTAACATGAGTCTCAGAGTCCGGGGAGAAGATGAGGATATCGTCTAGATATACGAAGACAAATCGGTGCAGGAAATCCCGTAGAACATCGTTAACCAAAGCTTGGAACGTTGCGGGGGTGTTGGTGAGGCCAAATGGCATGACCAGGTACTCAAAGTGACCTAAGGGGGTGTTAAATGCCATCTTCCATTCGTCTCCCTTCTGTATCCAAACCAGATGGTAAGCATTCCTAAGATCCAGTTTTGTGAAAATTTTGGCTCCATGCAGGGGCATGAACACTGAATCCAATAGAGGTAACGGGTATCGGTTGCGAACCGTGATCTTGTTCAACCCTCTATAATCGATGCATGGACGGAGTCCGCCATCCTTCTTGCCCACAAAAAAGAAACCTGCACCTAACAGGGATGAAGAATTACGGATTATCCCGGCAGCTAATGAGTCCCGGATGTAGGTCTCCATTGATTCACGTTCAGGACGTGAGAGGTTGTACAACCTGCTGGACGGATACTCAGCGCCTGGAACCAAATCAATGGCACAATCATACAGTTGGTGAGGGGGCAGGGTAAATGCCAGATCCTTGCTGAAGACATCAGCAAGGTCATGATACTCAGCCGGCACCTCCGTGAGATTGGGGGGGACTCTGACCTCCTCTTTAACTTCATCACCAGGTGGCACCGAGGATCTTAAACACTCCCGGTGGCAGGTTTTGCTCCATTGAGCCACAACCCCAGACAGCCAATCAATCTGGGGATTGTGTTTTGCCATCCATGGAAATCCCAAAATTACTCTGGAGGTAGAAGGTGTTACAAGAAACACAGTGTCCTCCCTGTGATTACCAGAGACAACCAAGGTTAAAGGCTGTGTCTGGTGTGTGATTTCTGGTAGTAGAGTGCCATCTAGTGCCCGCACCTTTAATGGTGAAGGAAAGGCCACCAGAGGGAACCCTACAACCTTAGCCCATCTACTATCCAGTAGGTTCCCTTCTGATCCTGTGTCGATCAGTGCAGGAGCAGTAAGGGTTAAATCCCCACAGAGGATTGTGACTGGGAGTCGTGCACATTTGCGTGGGACACCCGTGTGGTTTGTAAGGCTCACTCTCAGCCCAGTCTCTAAGGTTGAGCTCTGTTGTTTAACCGCCTGGGGCCCCTTATTCTGCACATGCTCATTCGAGCTGCAGTAAACACACTCTCCACGGGCCAGCCCCCGTTGGCAAAATTGTAGGTGAAAACGGTTTGGTTGAGCGATAGTCAGTAAGAATTATTTTTGTACCAGTATCACTTCGATACCTTGCTTCTTATTGAAATAATCGCATTGGAGACAGAACTTGTCAACTGATCCTTGTATAACAGTAATACAGAGTCTTGCCTGGATTATCAGTTTCAGATTAAGCTAAGTGAAATTGTAAATTGATCATTTACAGTATAATTACTTTTCATCACTGACTGACTCAAAAATAGCAAACTGTTTTGTTCCATATTGAATTCAGGAAAGGCAGTATAGAGTATTCCGCTGTGCCAGACAGTATAGGAGGTTAATGTATTGCAGCAGATACTTTGCATAGCTTGCTTTCAAATGCATAATGCAGCACCAACATCAATCAACAGTGTGCAATGAGACCCTGGAACCGTTACTCCATGGCAGAGCTGCAGTGAGCTCTGAAAAGAAAGACTTCACAGACTTTAGATGAGCTTCAGCAGAGAATATTTGTGAGGCAAATTACATTCCAAATCCACTGCAAGTGTGTCTTCATAAATTCTTAATACAACAGACAACTATGCATCTTCTGTATAAACAAATAAAGATAGAACAAAATATTGTTTAGTCTCACTATCGTATGGCTAATATGGGATATACAGATATTATATGCCTGGGCAGAATTTGATATGACTCTTGGCTCTTCTCCACAGTTGCAACACTTACAGTGTGAGTTCTGTCACAGAACCATACAAGTCTTCACTTCCACAACCTTGTTTGACCCTCCATACTATATCCGCTACATGTCCAAATCATCTAACATCTAACTTGTGTAACCTACTACACGCACTTAGCCAGGGCCCACATATCCTTCTATTCCAATCATTACAGACTCATCATCTATGCTTTTTTCGCTACTTATTTAGCATCTCTTTTCTTTTATTTGCTCAAAAATGACATCACTTGGAACACTCACAACTACTCCTACAACCAACCTTCTGTTTTTAAACATTGTGAGCATCTTTACTCATTGTTCTGTTAATCTTCATCAGATTTTTCTGTTTTCTGTCATTTGCTTTTTCATTCATTGTCATTCATTTTCAGTCTCCTCAGACCACCAGCATACACCCACACATATGCAAAAACAAGGTGAAATTTATTGTACAATGGGAGAGAGAATCTGCAAAAAGAAAGGCAGTCTATGAGCAACAGGTCTATGGTGCCATCTGGTAGAGAGTGCATCCCTCCATTCATTCCTCCATCTTGGAATTATCCTGACTGAGTGAGATGGATAAAAGACAAAAGATAAGACAGTGAATGACAGTGATTGAGAATCAGCAGCAACTGTGTTAAACAACAGGCAGTGGACAATAAAATGGTCTGGACTTTGTCCGTCTGTGAAGTAATTTATATAAAGAAGCAATTTGTGCAGCGACTTCCTTACCTGGCCGTCCTGGGCTTGAGCGGTGAAGAATGACGTCCGCGGATTCTGAGTACTGTGATTCTTGCTGTGGCTTGAAAAACTTGATATCCTCTCATGGAGTGTGGAGACATGGCTGTTGTCTTTGCTGTAGATTGCATTGAAAGCGTTGGACGTACCTGGCGTGGCATGAGTTCCTGCTTAAATAGTGACAGAGGTGATTAGTAACAGGTGTGCATAGAATGCTGCATTCACGGGGCTCAGAACAAGTCATATCTCTGCTCCATCCATGACAGTCAGCTGTCAGGAAGAATCCTGACACATGCTCAAAAACTTTACATCACTTTTGCATGTCAAATGTTGATATAACTAGATGGTCACCCCACTGAGTCCGGACTGATTGAGGTTTATTCTTATAATCAAAGATGTTTGAGGGAGTTTTTCCTTACCACTGTTGCCGATGTGCTTGCTCATGGTGTAGGCAAGGTTCAAACCTTACCTGAAGGTCACACCTTCGGGGCAACTTTGGTTGGGGTTTGTGAACTGAACTGACTACAAGTACCCTGAAATCTCACACCCTCATTTATCATCTAAATTTAGACCTTCTCCGTATGTGCTATCCTTTCCATCCTCTTTGCAGACAAACCCACCCTTATCTTCCATCTCTTCACTCCTTTTCCCTCGATAAATGTGCGCTTACCTTCATGCCAACTGTTACAGTTCATCACTGTCACTTGTCCATCATTCTCCTCAGCCATGTCTTGTGTGCTCAGTTTATTTAACACCAAACTGCCCCAGTTCAACTATAGCCAAGCTGGTAAATCTACAAACCAAAGAACTGCATCAGAATAAATAGGAAAGCAACAAAAACCTTAAACTTTTACCACAGGTACAAATTAGAAAAAGAAATGTTAATTTATGCGGAAAAGTGCTATGCCATATGAACATTTGCGCATTATCATAAATTTCAAGATGCAAAACTGCCACATTTCTTGATATAATGTGGGGCTGTGAAAGGAAGGGCATCTGGCATAAAACCTGTGCCAGTTCAACATGCAACATGCACACATCGGATTTTCTGTGGCGACCCTGAGTGCAAACAAGGGAGCAGCCGAAGGGACTTACTATTTTGATGGCTATCTTGAAAATGTGTTCCATTTTTGATTTTTTACTTAGCTCATGAGAAAAATTTGAACAGTACATCAATGTGAATGTTTTATGCCAGGTTTCATGCTTGTATCATCATACAGAATGAACATTTTCTCCAAGACACACAATCAGACATGATGCCCTGGTGAATAAGTTGTGAGTTGGATGAACTTCTTTATTTTGCATTTTAACAAAGAGTCCAGGGATAAATTGATTACTAGAGTGGGAACAACAACATAATAATGAAAATACAATAATAAAAAGCATTATAGCTTAATTACACTCAATTATAGGCAGTAACAAACACTTTCAGAATGTAATGTGAAGGATTTGTACAGTACAAACGCCAAGTGTTGTTTATTTGTTTACCACAAGGGTTTGATGTGTTCCTTCTGTCTGTGTTCAGACAAACCTCTGATGATACCGTTTAGGGATCCAGCAGTAACTGCCTGCTTTACGAGCAATAAGTTGGCATATTTTTCCATCGACAGTTCCATTTCCCTTGGGCCATAACTTCTGTTGTTGAGTACATTAAAATTTTTTACAAACACTTCAGTATTTCAGGAAATATGCTGCTGTCTTATTCAGCACTGGAAGATTGATGCATTAAAAACATGGATCTGAGGTGTTTTACAGTAGCAGCTTAGCACCACGTCTGCGAGCAGGAAGGAAAGACGGACAGTATGACAAGATTTCAAAAGTTAAACTGATATGTTTCTAGAGATCCCAAGCGTTTTTCACAGTGAAAATCATGAACCCAAACCCCAATGCAAATTAAATAAAACTCAAATAAGAGTTATCAGAGGGCTGATACATACTCTGCTCGTTTTGCACACATGACATAAACGTACAAGTAAATATACATATGTTTGTTTTGACTATATATGACTGCAACAGATCACTGTGACATCACTCTTATCAGTCACTCACTAGGATTTTGATGATCAGTCACTTTAGAGGATCTCCTGTTGAGATACACAAAAAAGGGATTTTGTTTTATGTCATGTTTTCCTTGACCACCCAAATGACTCCAAAATTGAATGACCTCTAGATATTTGTCGACATAATATTCCCACGAAGTATGAAGGAAGTCCATCTGGCTGTTTTTGAGTTATCTTCTGCAGAAGCGCTCACTCACACACACAGTAAAGAAAACAGTACCACCCATATTACACCTTGACAATTTAGCCAGCATATGCATATTGAAAACACTGGCATATGCTGACGTACATCTAATTAGTTATGGGTAAGTTTTGTATAAGTTAAGAGCACGCTCATATACGTCATATTACAGCAAGGTCATGGAATAATTTTGAGCATGCACAATATTTTTGACGTATGCCAGCATGTGGCTCATACGTCTCACATACCCGGGACATAAGTTGTAGGTAAGTTGTGCACATGCCCACACATGTTACTTGTAAGTGACTCTTAAGTTGAAATATGGTGAGATAATGTTTAGCGTACCCAAAACGTATTTATAACCTATGCTTAACTTATTTGACGTGTTCCCGATGACCACAGAACTTACTGAATGTGTCAGCTACGCTATAATGACAGCGACTGATATAAAAAATAGGGTTTGACAGGAGGAACTTGTCAGTACTTTTCAGACTCAATGGTGAGCAGACATGCAGGATCCAGTAAGGCAACGAGAATACCTACTAGCTGTCCTCCATCATCAGCATGATCTCATGGATTTGACACTGCACCAGCTGCGTGCCAACAGAGCCAGGAGAAGAAGAGATGAACGGAGGAGAAGGATCTGAGTAGAGAAGCTTGAATCTTCGACTGGACTGGGTTGCTTGATGCGAGGACGTTTCGCTTCAAATTGCAGAAGCTTCCTCAGCTAAAATTCTTGCTCTGGTAGTCTGACTTCAGTCTTGACTCTTGTAGAGAAGAATAACAGAAGCCCCAAAAGCTGGAGTTTTAAACCTAACCAGACCCCTCCTACCGAGAGGCAGACTGCTATAGGCTAGTGACTAAACAGTTGCTCTAATTAGCACCTATTGTGCTCTAGTTAGCACCCTCCTAATGACAGGGCAGCTGTCCCTCCTAACGATGGGACTGATGCCTCTCCTGACGGCTCTCCTGATAACTCTCTTGATGACGTGAATGACTCATTACCACGAACAAAAGACTGAAACTACTTTGACCTGAGTACCCCATTGTAAACAGGGGACAAAGCGTGTGTCAGACTCCCTCCCCGGAGAAGGACCTGAGCACAGCCATGACCATGCCCTTGTCCAGGAGAGTTCTTGCCAGCAGGAGTTTGTTTCAACATGATGGCGATGTGATCCTTCAATTTGTAGTGCGGTGATCATCGAGCAGCAGTCATTGATAGACTGCATCACGTGATCGCCAGGTTTGCCAGTGATATGCTGCCACACAGTTTGCATAAGTGGAACAAGGTTGTTTTGAACAAAAACTCTGCGAAACTCTGTGACGCTTTGAAATGACCGACGTGCAGTGAACGCATCAGCTAGCAGCTTGTGTAGCCGCGGCGCTCTGATCGCTTCATCCATCTTTTATGATGAAATAATGTTGAATTTATGTGGAAATGATTGTTGTACAAATCTTCAGATATCTGTCACTGAGATAGATGATGACTGGAGTGCAGTTTGAAGCAGAAACAGGGTGATAATCTGTGAGCCGCGGCTAATGACGCATGCGCAGTGAAGGCAGGGCGAACCAATTTTTAGGGGAGACCGTTTGGTCGGTGACACCGGCAACACAATACGCAGTAGTTGGTGTAAATGAATTGAAACGTTACATATAAGTTAAGAATACGACATGTGTACGTCCAACTGGTTATGAATACACTACTTATGCGTCCAAAATTCAGCTTATGCCAGCATTTTTAATATTGTCTGTATACGCTGGCTATTGTGCAGCACATGTATGAACATTATATATATTGTTCTGACTGTTGTCATATAACTCAGAGATTAAAGACAGTATTCATGAAAATCTGACAAATACATCAAATGGTTGCTATCCTACGCGTATTTTCAGAAACAAACAAAAACTGGTTTGAATGTACCAAATTTTTACTTTTTATCAAGAACCGTGTCTGTGATCTTCTGCGATTGGGACTGAAAGCAGGGCTGAAGCAACTTGTGGATGCTATGACCCCCTCGGGGGTTTAAGGGTTGATTTAATATTGATTGAATTGTAAGCAAGACAATTAAAAAGAAAAGACATTTCCTACAGCTGTGAAATGATCCTGAACCGTGCTGGTAAAGCTGCCTTGTGCAAACTGAGTCTTATGTTCGAAGTTAGAATGTCACATTTACCTGCTCTTTGTGATTTATTCCCACTGCCAAAGAGCTAATCTTATTATCTGAATCTGTTACTTTAGTGGGTTTTATTTTAGCACAATTACTCACAAACTAATTGGAGTGATTTTTCACAAAGTCTGGCCTTAAATTGATATCATAGCAGGGCCGTATATAGGAATGTGAAAGGGGGGGTTCAAATCCTTGAGTTGGGAGTCCAGTGGGCCGCAGGGCCCCTGGTGGGGTCGAGGGGCAACGCCCTCGTGGGGGCTCAGGGGAGCGAAGCTCCCCGAAGCAGAAGCTTTTTGAGGATTTTCGAGTGGTAAAAAGCTACATAAATTTCATTTGAAACCCAAAATGTATCATTTTAGAAAATACATTTTTATATACAAATAGTCCTTGCTTGGGATTGGATCAGTTGCCATAAGAACCACCCAGGAAGAACCAAGATAACATTAATGCAAACTTTATACCTGCCTGTGGGTTGCGAATGACGCAACCGACAGGCGTGAAAAAACTCACGCATGCGCACGAAGGTTCAAGCTTGGCTGATGCAAGCGCACATGATTCAAATCCATATAGTTTTTGCAAAAAATAAAAAGGTTGGATAGTTTTCTAACAGACCTCGTATTTAGCGGTATTAATATTTGCATTTACATTAAGAATATGTTGTGTGGGCCGCTGAAGAGGAGGTACTGCTGGCCCACCACCAGAAGGCGCCCTGCCTGAAGTGCGGGCTTCAGGCACGAGAGGGCGCTGCCGCCTCAGGAACAAGCCATGGTGACAGCTGTCACCCATCATCCGTGACAGCTGTCACTAATCAACACATCTGGTATAAAAGCAGGAAGACACCTCCACCAAACTGCCGAGATATCATCTTCATCTGGAGGTAATACTCTCAGCCCTTTTTGTGAGATTTATAAATCTGTTATTGTGAGTGTTTGCAGGAGAACCGGTCGTTTTTGCGGAGGCTGTGCAAGACGGCGCTCCTTTTCATCTGAGACCACTGCAACGTGTTGAGTGAGAGGTGGAGGTGGCATTCCCACCATTGTTACTGGGTGTTCACACACCCACCCTTTGACTGTCTTTTGCTTTCTGCCAGCAGTACCAGATCCGACACGCCGGGAAGGTGGCCACCTGGGGACTCCGGGACTTGGCGGCTCCAGTATTCCTCAGGTTCAGGTGGTGGTGGAAATCGTGTGGTTCCGGTTCGTTTCCAGACGGGCGTCTCCTATCGTCGAGCCTGCCCACACGACACCTTTATTAATTGACTGTTGCACATTCTGAATCTGCTGTGTTTGGTTGTGATATTCACAACAGTAAAGTGTTATAATTTGACTCCTTCCATTGTCCGTTCATTTACGCCCCCTGTTGTGGGTCCGTGTCACTACACTTTCCCAACAGAATATGTACGTATATGTTCGTTATGTATTAAAATAGCGGTATTTAATTTGGTGACCTTGTTTAACTCGCAAAATTCGCATAATAAATCCCACGCGAATATTTGCACCTTTACAGTATTTGCAACAGGAAGAAGAAGCTCCCTTTATTTCTCAGCTTATACATACAAACATGTTTTTACAAACCAGACAAGTGTAATTGTGTGTCTACATGGGTATTTACAAGCCTACTAATCTGTTTGATGTCAGAGGAGGATAGGGACCAGGGAACAAAAATTCTCAACCCCCATGGGAAAAGTTTATCTAGCAGTTTCCCCTTTCATCACTTAAAGGATTACTCTGGCAGAGGAAATTGAAACTTGAGGGTGTGTGATAATAACTGTGTAACAGTTAGTGCTTGTTGCTTATTATCAATGAAAAGAAAATACATAACGTTGATATCCAGATCAGATAAAAATCAGCAGAAAAAAATCTGCAGAATTCTCGGGGGGGTGGGGGGGGTGGTTCGGTTGAACCCCCTGAACCCCCTCTGTATACGGGCATGTTATAATTGCTTGTAGCCTCTTGTTATATACTTTTTGACTTGGTTGCCACAGAACCTGTACTGACAATGTTAATTAGAGGTGTAAAAGCTGAGTCCTGTTTGGTTTGCCCTTTTCCTCAGTCACATTCCTTATATAAAGTTGTTCTGAGTGACTTTTTAAACATTACTATTTCAGTCTGGTTTTAAATCCCGTCACAGTACTGAGTCGGCACTGCTGCGGGTTTTTAATGACATTTGTGTAGCTACTGATTCTGGTCACTGTGTTGTTTTGGTCCTGTTGGATCTAACAGCAGCCTTCGATACAGTGGACCATCAGATCCTCTTGTCTCGCCTGGAAAACTGGGTGGGCATTAAGGGTGTTGTTTTAGATTGGTTTAGATCCTACCTTTCAGAGAGAAGTTTTTGTGTATTGGAGCTGCTGAATCTTGTGCAGCGCCCCTTGCATGTGGGGTGCCTCAAGGCTCCATACTTGGTCCGCTTCTTTTTTCTTTGTATTTACTCCCAATGGGATCAATTTTTAGGAGACATGATATCTCTTTTCATTTTTATGCTGATGACTGTCAAATTTATCTGCCACTGAAGCAGCAAAATGCATACTCTGCGAACCATCTCTTAGAGTGCATTGGTGAGATTAAGGCATGGTTGTACATAAATTTTGTACACCTGAATGATAAAAAGACTGAGGTGTTGCTGTTTGGACCTAGTGACACTTCCAAAATCAATGTGGATCTGGGTCCCATGAGTCAGTATCTGACACAGACAGCAATAAACCTGGGTGTAAAGTTGGACAGTGATCTTAAATTCGATGCTCAGATTAGGTCAGTGGTCAAGTCAAGTTTCTGTCAACTTAGACAACTGGCCAAATTGAAACGATTTCTTTCACGACATCATTTTGAGATTTTAATCCATGCTTTTATCACTAATCGCCTGGACTATTGCAATGCACTTTATATTGGGCTGAATCAGACTCTTCTTACTCGCCTACAGATGGTGCAGAATGCTGCTGCTCGACTTTTGGCTGGTGTTAGGAGGTGCGAGCACATTACACCGGTTTTGGCCTCACTTCATTGGCTCTCAGTTCGTTTTAGAATTGATTTTAAAATTCTTTTATTTGTTTTTAAATGTCTTCATGGCCTTGCCCCGCTATATCTGTCTGACCTGCTCCATTTATATGTCCCTTCACGCTCACTCAGGTCAGCTGATTTGTCACTGTTGGTTATCCCAAGGTCAAAGAGGAAGCATAGAGGTGACCGAGCTTTTTCAGTCATTGCCCTGAGACTGTGGAATGATCTTCCTTTGCACATTAGGCAGGCTGATTCTCTCTCTGCTTTTAAATCGTCTCTTAAAGCACATTTTTTTCTCTTTGGTTTTTAACACAGCTTGACACTGTTTTTTTTGTGTGTGTTTTTGCTTTTAACTGTAACTTTTATTTATTAAATTATTCTAACTTGCCTGTTTTTGTTGTGTACAGTGCTTTGGTTGGTGCATTTTAAAGTGCTTTATAAATAAATTGAGATTGAGATTGAGATTATTACAGCAGCCACAAACTATTTTCTGTGTTAAAAAAGAAAAAAGTGCCGTAATGAAGTCTTTTGCAGAGAATGATGCAATAATTCCTTTGTATGTGCTGTTATCTGAGTTTTTCTATTTCTTGCTTACATTCCCAGTCTGGCTGTACATGCACACTGTGTGCATGAGATTCCTGTCTGTTCATGTTTAGTGTGCATTAGTCCCACTCCCTGAAACCATTGCTCTCCAATTCAGTGGCGGTTCTGCAGTTCTCATATGTGATGGCGTCTGGCTGCTGATCAACTCTATGTGAAGGACGTGTTGCACTGCGTGAGGCAAATGGTGGTCACACCAGATGATGCCTGGTTTTCTGACCCCCCAGATCCTCCCCAAATAAAGAAAAACTGCACATTTCAGAGTGGCCTTTTATTGTGGCCAGCCTAAGGCAATAATCAGGCTGTCTCATCAGCATCTTGATATGCCACACCTGTGAGGTGGGGTGGATTATCATGGCAAAGGAGAAGTGCTCACTAACACACATTTAGACAGATTTGTGAACAATATTTGAGAGAAATAGGTTTTTTGTGTATATAGAAAATGTTTTAGATCTTTGAGTTCAGCTCATGAAAAATGGGAACAAAAACAAAAGTATTGCTTTTATATTTTTGTTCAGTGTAGATAAATTAGAGGTGGAAAGCTGTGAAAGAAAGTTGCATCCAGGAATGTTCAGAAGCAAAACGTTAACCAAAATGAAGTGGCCCCAGAGTAAATTAACCCACTTATTCTCAATGGGAGCAATGGGGGATTAAGAACCTTACCAAAGGGCCCTTAGTGATTTTCAGATGGAAAAGAGCAGTACAGATTTATTACATCTGCTAAGGACATAATAACATCATCAGCGTTACTCAACAAAAATATAAATGCAACACTTTTGGTTTTCCTCCCATTTTGTATGAGATGAACTCAAAGATCTAAAACTTTTTCCACATACACAATATCACCATTTCCCTCAAATATTGTTCACAAACCAGTCAAATCTGTGATAGTGAGCACTTCTCCTTTGCTGAGATAATCCATCCCACCTCACAGGTGTGCCATATCAAGATGCTGATTAGACACCATGATTAGTGCACAGGTGTGCCTTAGACTGCCCACAATAAAAGGCCACTCTGAAAGGTGCAGTTTTGTTTTATTGGGGGGGGGGATACCAGTCAGTATCTGGTGTGACCACCATTTGCCTCATGCAGTGCAACACATCTCCTTCGCATCATCCGTGAAGAGAACACCTCTCCAACGTGCCAAACGCCAGCGAATGTGAGCATTTGCCCACTAAAGTCGGTTACGACGAGGAACTGGAGTCAGGTCGAGACCCCGATGAGGACGACGAGCATGCAGATGAGCTTCCCTGAGACGGTTTCTGACAGTTTGTGCAGAAATTCTTTGGTTATGCAAACCGATTGTTTCAGCAGCTTTCCGAGTGGCTGGTCTCAGACGATCTTGGAGGTGAACATGCTGGATGTGGAGGTCCTGGGCTGGTGTGGTTACACATGGTCTGCGGTTGTGAGGCTGGTTGGATGTACTGCCAAATTCTCTGAAACGCCTTTGGAGACGGCTTATGGTAGAGAAATGAACATTCAATACACGAGCAACAGCTCTGGTTGATATTCCTGCTGTCAGCATGCCAATTGCACGCTCCCTCAAATCTTGCGACATCTGTGGCATTGTGCTGTGTGATAAAACTGCACCTTTCAGAGTGGCCTTTTATTGTGGGCAGTCTAAGGCATACCTGTGCAGTAATCATGGTGTCTAATCAGCATCTTGGTATGGCATACCTGTGAGGTGGGATGGATTATCTCAGCAAAGGAGAAGTGCTCACTATCACAGATTTAGACTGGTTTGTGAACAATATTTGAGGGAAATGGTGATATTGGGTATGTGGAAAAAGTTTTAGATCTTTGAGTTCATCTCATACAAAATGGGAGCAAAACCAAAAGTGTTGCATTTATATTTTTGTTGAGTATATTTGTCTGTCTGTCTGACTGTTAGCAGCATTACTTCAAAACTCCTGCACGGATTTTGACAACATTTTCACCACAGATAGATATTACGTCATGGAAAAAGCCATTAAATTTTGGAGGTGATCTGGATCCGGATTTTGGATCAAGCTTTAACTTTATATATGCTTTGAAGGATTACTTCAAAACTACTTCACAGAGTCTCACCAAATTTGCACCACAGATGGATATTAGGGCAAGGAAAAATCCATTGAATTTTGGAGGTGATCTGGATTGGCGGACATCAGAAATCTCTGATTGCTCTTGTGTGTGTGTGTGTGTGTGTGTGTGTGTGTGTGTGTGTGTGTGTGTGTGTGTGTGTGTGTGTGTGTGTGTGTGTGTGTGTGTGTGTGTGTGTGTGTGTGTGTGTGTGAGGTAAAATGAGATGATCTGGGTTATTTCTGATACATTTGTCACACTTTGGTTGACAAATGTTTTAAACATGCTTTAGAAATAAAGGTTGAGTTGAATTGAGGTGTTAAACAAGCTGTGACAAAAATTCATCTTAAATCAAGAGAACACCTGTGAAAACACTCATCAAATAAGCAAAGTGCGCAACGCATCTGCATATGTGTGGGTCAAATGAAGGCAAAAATTCCAACTACCAAACTCACACCGCTACCACTGAATTTCGTATACGGTAGTGTTAGTGGACTGTGAAATTTAAGGCTTACAGGGATTGTTTCAGAGGCTTTAAGCCTTAAGCGACACATACAGTAATGACAGGTGCACATTGTGCTGTTTTCAAATGCTCGAATGGAATTTATAGGCTTGAAAGTTGGCTGAAAACACACGATTTCAAGGCTCCGCCGAGTTCACCCAAAGACAGAAAGAAGAAGAAATGTGGTTGTAAACCTCTGTTCATTCTACACAATTTCCCCACAGAAAAGAAAGATCCAGACGGATGTAAAAGACGGACTAAAGTTGTAAGTTTCTTGCACACATTTATTTTGTCAATATCCTGAAACCGTGCTGAATTATAATGTGGTTGATGATGCCGTTTTCATGCATCGGAATATGACTGTAATGTCGCGCCACGAATGTCGTGGCGCATAATATTGTAATATTGACATGTTCTATAAACAAACTGCATGCATACACATATCATTGTATGTCTGTCAACTTATCAAAACAAACGTGACACCAAAGAGGTTCTATGTGAGACCCACCTTCCTTGTAGTCATTACGACGCCAGCAGAGTAGCGATTTCTCATCCCTGTTTAGCAAATATTCTGCAATAGCCACAGTTTCAGACCCTGGACTTCATCTAACCATCCGTCAGTTGCCTTCAAGGGGTCAGAAATTTGTTTGTCTCCAACTATCATCAAGAACTGGTAGTGATTTTTGACAGAAGCTCTCTCTTCCTCCTTTGTCGGCACCAACGGTAGTTTCTGTAACGATGCAGCATACGCAAGCACAGTCAGCTCTTCTTTCCGTTTCTGTCCACTGCCGTACGTAGTCCTGGTTGTAACAGGCAATCCGCGGAGCTTACAAAAATGCTTTAAATCGTCAACTTTCCAGCGGTTAAAATGATCCAAATCATAGTACTCCTCGCTGCTTTCCGCCGTCATAGCATGTGGATTGGTAGCCGAAAGATTTAGCGTACCCGTAATACACTGCGCGGACCGAGATGTGCACTTCACTTATTGTAGGGCTTTTGAGATGTTTTGTAAAAGGTGATTGCACAATATGACCCCTTTATGACCCCCGACTCCCCCTGGTGACGGTTCCTAGTGTTGTCTGTGTTCAAGTGTCTCTGAGCCCTCATGTCTGCTGGATTATTTTACCCTCTCCTGTTTTTGGTTATTTTTACTGTTTGCAGTCTTGTTTCCTGTAGTCCAGGGGTGGCCAAGTTCGGTCCTCGGGAGCCACCTTCCTGACACTCTTAGTTGTCTCCCTGCTCCAACACACCTGAATCCAATGAAAGACTCGTTAGCAGACTTTTAATGAGTCTTTCATTGGATTCAGGTGTGTTGGAGCAGGGAGACAACTAAGAGTGTCACGAAGGTGGCTCTCGAGAACCGAACTTGGCCACCCCCGCTGTAGTCTTTGTAGACTGGTTTTATCTGTGTTTGATTCCTGTGTTTATTTTATTATGGTTGCATTTATATTTTTGTGGTCATGAAGACTTCCTGTTTTATTTTGATGATCTTGGTTCACTTGTATGTTTGGTTTGGTTTGCTTTCTTCCTGTGTCACTCCCCAGCTGTTAGCATTTTGCTACACCTGTCAGTCATGTGTTTATTAGCCCCTCTGTGTATTTAAGCCTGTGGGTTCCGATGTTAGTTCGCTGGTTCCTTACGTTGACTCATGTCTGTGTTACTTCTGGATATTTCCAAGACTTGTGAGTCTGATGAACATTTATGCCTCCACTAGCTCTGTCACTGTGAGTAGTTCTAAGTAATAGTTTAAGTGTATCTTTCCTGTGTATGGTTTTGGGTATGTGTCTTTGAGTTTACTTAGGGAATAACCCTGATGTGTCTGATGATTTGCAGACATTCATGTTGGTTATATGGTCACAAATAGAGCTTTACCAGCGACGCAGAAGTGGAGCTGTTAAAAAGGAGTTTTTACCACCCCTGCTCCACTCTCTTATATAGAGACAGCAATAGTCAATATTTACCAAATTTCTTGGGCAAATTTTTCAAGATGGCGAAAATATTTTAGAAATTTCTCTAAAACCATGCATTCATATGGAAAATATGCTTCTTACTAAGAGTGGTCATACCAGAATCACAGTACATCTGGCGTCTCCCACATGGTGAGCTGTTACACCTTTTTTAAAGCTCCAACTGCCGTTCCTTCTACTCACGACAGAAAAGGGAGGGTTGGGGTGACGTGGATGAGGAAGGAAGCTTCGTTTTGATCCTGAAAAACCTAGTTTCTCTGTTAATTGCTGGAACAAAAAAAACACTTGCTGCACCTTTAAAAGAATACAATGATCTTTGAGTGTATTGTGCTTTGGTTTATTTTATATTGTCTGTTTTTTTTCTCATCATGAAAGCTAAAGAACATCTGTTTATCACTTGTTTGAGCCATTATGTTAATATTACCAAAGTATGACGTGGGTACAAAGGTATAAACATGATATGCACAACAGCAGACAGAACCATGTAAGTCCATGTGGCATTTTGGAGCAAGAGCTGAATTTCATCAGATCATCACCTTGGCTCATTCCTCCTCATAAGATGAACTCCTCCAGAGTCTTTCCTGCCTTTAAAGCTCACATAAATAACTCAGTCCCTTTACTGAAACACTCTATCCTCCCTCTTTTTCTTTTTTTACATTCATACTGCACTCGTCAGTGTTTCTAGCATTGTTTCTGACTGTATTCAGCAGTTGTTTTTGATTCTGTAGCAGTCAAGAAGTGAACATGATGTAGCACTCGGTGAGATGTCACAGTCATCACATGGGTTTGACGTGTAGAAGAACAACAGGGCAAAATATTGACCTCTGCTGCAAACCAGATGGACTGAAACCACACAAACCCAAACACAACATTGTCAGGCTGATGCAGATCAAGTGTTTTTAGCTGCGTGAGCATTAGTACAGTGTATGGTGCCCCTGAAGTGCAAAACACAACAGCAAATCGCACAACACAACAGCATAAGAGAAACGACAACATTAACCAAAGCGGAAAAGGTAGGTACCTTCGGGCAACACGAATCGTCGCTGATTAGACGGTGGACCGTCCTGTTCTGTGAACCGGAAGACCGTATACTCAGACGCCAGATGAACACAAAACAAACGAACATGCGGCGATATATTGCCAAAACTGTGGCAAAGAGTTCGAGGAAAAAGCAAACTTCTGCAGTGATTGTGAGAAAAGGCTAAAAGAAGACGGCGACGACACTCACATGTGACCTTCACGTTTAAAGCACGTACGTTTTCACTAGTGCCGCTCATATTTTGAAAACATGTAAACCTTCCGGTTCACAAGACAGGACGGACCACCATCCAATCAGCGATGATTCGTGTTGCCCGAAGGTACCTACTTTTTCCGTTTTGGTTAATGTTGTTGTCATTTCTCTTTTGCTGTTGTGCTGTGTGATTTGCTGTTATGTTTTGCACTTCAGGGTCACTGTAATGGGGACTAAATTCACTGATACACAGGAGAACAAACGCACAGGTCTTGAATGTGATCAGTCCCACACGGAGCTGAACTTTGACTGATGGCATCTGTCTCTAATACCATCTGCTGCAGGCATCAGCTAACGGCTGAGGTTGAACCTCTGCCATAAACACAGTGTGGTGAGCTTTTGAATTTGCAGTATAAACAAATGTCACTGCAGCATTTAAAGGTGCTAAAAATGGCATTTTAAATGTTAATGTAGCAGACAACATCTATTTTCGACGTATGTGTTGTCATCTGAACTTGTCTTTTCCTCCTTTTCATTGCCACATCAGCCATTCATGCACATTTTGTGCATGCATTTAGATTTTCTGATTACCTATGAGCTCTGAAAATGGTTGCATATTTTTGTTTAGTGAATCACATTTCATTTCTCATTGTGATGATGTACAGAAGTAAAAATGACTTAAAACTGTCACTGTCCCAGCTCAGTAGAATAAGGTGTTGGACTACCAATATGTAGACCGGGTTTGATTCCTGGTCGTGCTACCTCTCTGTGTCCTTGGACAAACCACTTCACCTACATTGTCTCAGTCAACCCAGCTGTAAATATGTTTCAGCCTTGGCTGGGGAAGTACCCTGTGTTCTGCACCCTGTGTCAGTCTGGTATTTCATCCAAGAGGAACCGTAGACTCTTGCATGCTAAGTTCACGCTAATATATTTGGAGATGAGCACAAGCACCAATTGGGCAGCGCAGTCTCGTTTGAGGGCGGGTGCTAAAGGGTTAAAATATGACATATATGATGTAATTTCTCTACTTCTGGGGACAAAAATACAGCATTTTCTGAGTTTTTGGGCAAATTACACGCAAACAAAGTGAAAATGCAAACAAAAAGTGACGATGTGGTGGGAAAGTGGATATGTGTTCATGCGTTTCTCTCTTCTAGACTGGACTACATGTACACTGCCGCACGCGTGCAGACTTTTGTTAACATAACACGACTTTAAGGTTGGACGAAACATCCCTAATGTCTATGAGAGACACGAATAAAGCTGAAGTCTAGCTACAAAGAAAGTTTTGCCGGCTGATGTGACCAGTGTTGACGTCCGTCCTTGTTTTCAGTTCACCTGAAACGACAAGGGAAACAAGAGGTTCCGCCCTAATAAAAATACCACTGAAAACTTATTCCTCATTGTTTATTAATTTATACAGTATTTGGTGAATGTATCAATTTTATATTTCTTTCTCCGCAAAGTTTTCCTGGCAGCCGTGTGTGCTGCCGTGTCGTCGTGTCTTTTAGGGAAAGTTCGGTGTCACAACAGGTGGGGGGGGCAGGGAGAACGCGAAGCGCAGCTTGTGCTGCATTCAAGGGCGCTCAGAGAGCAGTTTTCGCCGGTTAAAGTCATTCGCGAGGTCCTTTTTTGAAAAAAATGTCACCCACTTCTGATTGGGGTGGCAACTGGGGTGGCAAGAGCTATTTTTAGGGTGGCAGTTGCCACCCCATGCCACCCCAGTAGATCTGCCCCTGATTATACCCATTTTGGCATCTCTTCACTGGCTTCCTGTCCCTGTGACAGCAGATTTTTAAGTTCTGCTACTAGTCTATAAAATTGTTCACAGACTGGCACCTCCCTACCTGGCTGACCGAATTGAACCCTACGTACCAGCCCAGGCTTTGCGTTTTCAGGGTGCAGGACTACTTTATGACCCTAGGGCGAACAAGAAGTCTGCGGGTAACAGAGCTTTCTCTTATCATGCCCCTGTTTTGTGGAATGATCTCTCTGCATCAGTAAAGACTTTCAAGTCCAGACTTAAGACGCACTTATTTTCCCTTTCATATGGCTAGCATACTGGCATAGTATGTTACTATGCTTTTTACTTGTGTAAATTCATTTTATTAGGAAATGGAGCGTGCCGCTGCCCCAACCTTATCTAAATTCTGGGTCTTTTACTGAAGCTTAGGGCTAGTGGCCGGCGATCACCTTTGTATTTCTTTTGTTCTTCTTGTTGCTTAATGCTGACAAATTATATTTTATTTTGTTGTCTTTCTGATGCTTGATTCTGTTTTCTCTCTCTCTCTTTCTCTCTCTCTTTCTCTCTCTCTCTGTTTGAGGTGCATTTCCATCCAGAGATGGGTGTGGTGTCTGGTTCTGAAATCCTTCTGTGCACTGGCAACATTTCCTGTATATTTGTTTTGTGAATTGTTTTGTAATTTGTGTCTGTAGCATGGCCCAAGCAGAGGGTCACCCCTTTGAGTCTGGTCTGCTTGAGGTTTCTTCCTCAATCATCAGAGATTTTTTTTTTCTTACCACTGTCGCCTGTGTGCTTGCTCTGGGAGTTGGTAAGGTTAGACCTTACTTGTGTGAAGCGCTTTGAGGCAACTTTGCACTATATAAAGTAAGTGGTCAAATCCTGCAATATCACACAAGGTTCAAACGAGCTGCGGTGCCCTATGGCCTTCAGAAACTCCTCCCTTTACTGAGTGTAATGTTTGTAGCAGCAGATACACAAACTGGCCAGAGTTACCACCACCAGAATCACGAGGCACCTGATGCAGATGGAAAAGCAGTATATAAATGCAGTCCATTTACCATTTAGATGATTTTTTTTTTTTTTTTGGACTTTAATCCATTTTCCGTTTGCAGCAATATATAATGTTTACCTCCAACATTGTCAACACAGTTCACTAAATGGAGAGAACCTGACCGTGCATCTCAGACAGCCCAGCTCACGTTAACACTGATGTACCCGTGGACACAGCGAAGGGACAGCTGTCTCAGAGGTAATCAGCAACCGTGGCCTGACGACAACTTCTTCAGACGTTGACTCAGACTGTAAATAAAACAAAGTGTGTAACTGTCAGGTATCTACTCAGTGGGTTTAGTCTCATTGTTATGAACATCCTGATAAGATTTTCATTAATCTCCTTTACATTAACATTACTTAACATTTTTTATGACAGGATAGCGACTTGATCATGTTGTCATCGCTGCTTTCTAATGACCCCACGCAGCTCATATCATTAGCTCACGTTATGGGTTTCAAGGAAGGCTCATTTCAATTACCACAAAGGCAAATTAACTATTTAAAAATCATACCTGATTTTCTGATTTATTTATTTATTGTTAGATTCTGACTCTCACAGTTGAAGTGTACCTACGATTCTTTGTAGGTGGGAAAACTTGCAAAATCGACAGTCGATCAAATACTTACTTGCCTCACTGTGAGTATACTTTTAGTTTACTTGTTTTGTACTTATCAAATGTGTACTTAACAGATTATACTAAAAGTATACTTACTTTAGCATACTAAAAAAATCTAAGTATACTTGGTATATGCTGACAAGTATAGACAGAAAAATCAAAGTATACTTGGTATATGCTGACAAGTATCGAAGTATACTTGGTATATGCTGACAAGTATAGACAAAAATCTAAGTATACTTGGCTTATGCTAACAAGTATAGACAGAAAAATCGAAGAATACTTGGTATATGCTAACAAGTATAGACACAGAAATCGAAGTATACTTGGTATATGCTGACAAGTATAGACAAAAATCTAAGTATATTTGATTTATGCTAACAAGTATAGACAGAAAAATCTAAGTATACTTGGTATATGCTAACAAGTATAGACAGAGAAATCTAAGTATACATGGTTTAAAGTAACAAATATACATGAAAATCTAAGTATATTTGGTGTATAGTGGAAAGCCCAAATAGATTTGAGCTATACTGACTGTACTTAAAAGTGCAAATATACTTTGGTAAACTTACACCTATACTTGTAGTGGCTTAAACATAAAAAGGAAGTCGCTGACTGCAAAACTGAACTTCATGGTCTTTGGTCCAGAGCACACACTGTGTCAATTCCATCCAAAATAGATCTGGAATACTGATTTGTTTTCAATATGTTGCAGACTTTAAAGACAGGAATGGATGGATATTAACAAATAAAATGAAATATATTTGGTTCATGCTCTGTGCCATGATATAGAGGTCAAAGTAAATGTTGGGACCACTGCAGTTTTTGTTGTTTTCATTTTCGGGGTGGTATAACTGTCCCTGTGGATGTTCCTTCTTCTTCCAAGCAATGGTGCTGAATCCGAGGTAGGATTGCTGCACTGTTGTCTGTCTCATACAGACAAACATATTCACCCTCTCGCTCATAGCTATGGTCAATTTAGAGTCACCAATTCAGCAAACCTGCATATCTTTGAAAGCATGAGCAGATGGAAACACGAGGACAACATACAAACGTCACACAGAAAGAACCAGGTTGGAAGGAAACCTGAAACATTCTTGCTGTGAAGCAACAGTACTGACCACTGTGGAAACTAAAATGATAAATATTGCTTTTCTATTAAAGTAAATGTTCCTTATTCTATTAAATGTTTGACCAAATGTTTAAAGTTCTGTTTGTTTGACCGACTGTAACCCTTCTGTCACTTAGACTTAGTAGAATGGGAGGCAGAGCCTTCAGCTTTCAGGCTCCTCTCCTGTGGAACCAGCTCCCAATTCAGATCAGGGAGACAGATACCCTCTCTACTTTTAAGATTAGGCTTAAAACTTTCCTTTTCGCTAAGGCTTATAGTTAGGGCTGGATCGGGTGACCCTGGACCATCCCTTGGTTATGCTGCTTTAGACGTAGACTGTGGGGGGGTTCCCATGATGCACTGTTTCTTTCTCTTTTTGCTCCGTATGCATCACTCTGCATTTAATCATTAGTGATCGATCTCTGCCCCCCTTCACGGCATGTCTTTTTCCTGTTTTTTTTCCCTCAGCCCCAACCAGTCTCAGCAGAAGACTGCCCCTCCCTGAGCCTGGTTCTGCTGGAGGTTTCTTCCTGTTAAAAGGGAGTTTTTCCTTCCCACTGTTGCCAAGTGCTTGCTCATAGGGGGTCGTTTTGACCGTTGGGGTTTTTCATAATTATTGTATGGCCTTGCCTTACAATATGGAGCGCCTTGGGGCAACTGTTTGTTGTGATTTGGTGCTATATAAGAAAAAAGTTGATTGATTGATTGATTGATTAAATGCTAAAGACTCACTTGGTGTGAAACTTACTGATCAACAGCCTTTGTGACACATTTGATAAAACCATTCCTTAGGCTGCCTCCTCAGCCAAATGGCTCTGTGTTACCCTGCTAAAACCCTGATCAATCACAATGCAAGAAGAAGCACTGTAGACAGTCTCACAGTGGGACATGGCTTCGGAACCCCCAAGAACTCCTGATCCACATAGACAGTCTCACAGTGGGACGTGGCTCCGAGACCCCAAGGACTTGTAAATGAAAAGGACCCTTTGATCATCTTTTTCATCATCACAGCCCTATCATAGATAGAACAACCACTACTTCCTTTTCCTCTAACTCTGTGTTTATGTGTGAACAAATGTATTGTGTTAACACTGTATGCATAATTTCTTCCTGCCCTGATGTGAGTAAAAGCTGTGCTCAGAAAGCCACACTTTACACTGTTCCAATCAGAGCACACTCTCTGGTTGAAATAGCATCCAAAGCTTTGTATTAAAGCCTGTTATTTGACAAACAGTCAATGTCCTGACTCTTCTTCTTCCATAGACAAGCCTGAAAATCCTTCAAGCTCGACACCACTAAGCCACTGTGCTAAACATTTTTTTGTATACTTACAGCGTTTACGTGGGTTCTTGTCAGTTCAAAGGGTATGGACACAGCAAGATATTATAAATTTTTAAAAATCAAGACATGACATCCTTATAATTGAGATGACAGATGCCTTCAGCAATGTTATTTTGCATCTTTCTTTTTAACTTGTGGTCAACAAATGGAATTGCTATAATGCATCAATGTCTCCTTAATGTGAAGAAAATCTAATACGTAGATGCAGAGGATGTCCTCAATCCAGGACCATTAAAACAGCTCAAGAGTCAGGTTGATTTGTGGAGCATTTTCCATTTCATACATTATGTCAGCATACCAATGGAACTGTTATTTGATTTTTTTTTTTTTTTCTCTCTGCTATTCTGTGCTTGACATTACTTAAATCATTTGCAAAGGTAATCACAGCTGTATTATCATCTGACTGGACAAGGGGTCCAGGGATTTGGTGGAACAAGCCTGATGTTTGTCCTGATGTCTCAAGATGGAATGGAGCCTCATATAATGGCAATAAAAAATCTGCATTACCCTATCCCAAATATCTCCCTCATTCTTCCTTCAGTTGAGTCCAGTGGAACCTACATTTAGTCCCGAGGCCGCGTTAAACATCTTTGTCACCTAGTCTGCAAATTTCTAATTAGGTGAGTAGGACATGATCTTGGGTTGGATCAGCTGAAATCATTTATGTAATGTAAACACAAAAGTATTCAATAGAATACCTTGATCTGTAAAAGATCACAACTGGAAGTCTGGGTCTATAGGTCTATAACACACTGTCCATGCTGCGCTTCTTGTCAGTTCAATTTATTTCATTTATATAGCAGCCTAATCAAAACAAAGTTGCCTCAAGGTGCTTCACACAAGTAAGGTCCAACCTTACCAACCCCAAGAGCAAGCACACAGGCAACAGTTGTAAGGAAAAACTCGCATCTGGAGAAGAAACCTCAAGCAGACCAGACTCAAAGGGGTGACCCTCTGCTTGGGCCAGTAACCTTTTTTCATGTATTTGATGCCAATTCCAATACCACACCATTACAAAGACTTTATTAGAGAGAGCACCCAATGGCATCCGGTCACTACTTACTAGGTCCTGTCTAGTAAGACCAGAACCACAAGGACTCTAATGGCTTAGACCTTTGTCCTCTTGCAAAGTTGTGGACATGCCATACTCCCTTGGTCCCGGTGTCTTTCTGACTCCTGGACGTCTCTCAATGTCTTGGACTGAGCTGCTGGAGACATGACACGATAACATGAAACCACAGGCAGTTTTTTGTTTGCTGTATTGAAAATGCTCTTCTGGGTGACAATAAATAGCACAATCTCTGTTAGTGTGTGCTTTTCTCGGAGGACCTACATCTGCAATCCCAAGCTGTCCATCTCCAACCAATAACCTTTGTCTGCTTCAACATAATGTTTATACTGTATCCTAGAAGCTCCACTTGAGCAAGCACTAGTTACAATCCATATTGGGTAATTCATACTTCCAGGAACTTGCCATATCTTATTTTCAGCAGCAGTCTGTGCTGTGTGTGCTAAATTGTGACAGTTATATGTTCAGCAGTGTACAACTACAGTTATAAAATATTTCTAAGCAGCTTGGTAACTAAAAATAGAGATGAGTGTGTTTGCTTTGACCCCTACAGAGCTCAAAGTGCAGTGATCCCTCTCCCAAACCCTCTAAATATCACTCCTGGTACCACAGATGGCTCTGCCCTTTTTATCCACAGCAAAACAGCTTTTCACATCTGCCTCAGACATTCACTTTATTAATCTATATGCTACCCATCAAGCAAAATGTTAGATTTCAGCTTTGTTGTGTGATGTCCTGCAGCTTGAGTGGTGCCAGTGTTTATCTGCATGCAGGGGTCTCGAGCTGCACCCTGTGTTCACAATACAGCTACTAAACCCAACATTTTACCCTCCTGTGGCATGCCTCATCATTTGTTATTAAACACAGTTCCCATGAAAATTTTCTTTCAGGGCTGCAGTTGTCAGTGATCGCCATAATGTCGCCATAAATGTCCCATATTACAAGTCCCCTTGAATCCACGTGAGAATATCTTTGTGCTACTTGTAGCTGACATTGATTTTCACAAAGCATTTCATTTTTACTGCGCTGCTCTCTAGGACATCCTGACAATTCACCACATCCCCAACTAGTTGCTGGACATCATAGCTGGCCTATACACGGGTACTGTGAGTTCTGCTGGGCAGAATCTTTGACTTCTTCCCAGTGAATGCTGGTGTTTGCCATCCCTACAGGACCTGTACACCTTCAGGGTCCTGAGGCGAGCAAGGAAGATAGTGACCGATCCCTCTCACCCTGGACACAAACAACATTTTGTTACCTTCCCCTCTGGCAGATGGCTGAGGTCCATCAGGATGAAAATCTCAAGACACAAAAACAGCTTCTTTCCATCTGTTGTGTGGGCCGCTGAAGAGGAGGTACTGCTGGCCCACCACCACCAGAGGGCGCCCTGCCTGGAGTGCGGGCTCCAGGCACCAGAGGGCGCCGCCGCCTCACGTGAGCAGCTACGGTGACAGCTGTCACCCATCACCTGAGACAGCTGACGGCAATCATCTGTGGGGTATATCAGCAGGACGGCACCTCCACCTCATTGCCGAGATATCGTTTCTACCTACGAGGTAACGTATCAAAGCTGACGGAGTGTATCCTTTTGGATTAGTGTATAGCTTGTGGAGTACTGTTCCAACGAGAGGTGGAGGTAACTTCCTGCTGTTCGGAGTCTTGGGTGCAAACGCGCCCCCATCTAACTGTTCTTGTTCCTCGCCAGCAGTACCAGGTCCGACACCGGAGGCAGTGGCCACCTGGGAGTTCGGGACTTGGCGGCTCCAGTATTTCCGGGTCCTGTGGCGGAGGAAGCCGTGTGGTTCGGGTCTTACCTTGGAGAGGCGTCTCCTATCTTCGAGCCTGCCCACACGACACTTTTGTGAATTGACTGTTGTCCATTTCGTGATTGGTTGTATTCGTTGTGCACGTTCACAACAGTAAAGCCTTGTTATTTGACTTTCTCCATTGTCCGTTCAATTGCGCCCCCTGTTGTGGGTCCGTGTACTGACACTTTCCCAACACCATCCGCAGTTAAACTCATAAATAATGCCACAGAGCCAATTTACCCTGCCTCTCTCCCCACTCCCACAGACTGATCATCCCTGTACTGTTCATCTGCATGCCTGCACAGCCCCATTCCACTATATCTATTTGATATAGTGGAATAGCAATTCAGCTTTGCCCATTTGTCTATTTGGCTCCTTTACTTCTTACAGAAGTATTTTTTCCCTTTCCTTTTACTGTTGTTTATGCACCTATTACTTCTTAAAGATGTATTTTCTTTTCTTGTTGCTTATGCACCAATGACACCAGATCAAATTGCTTGTATGTGAGAACTTACTTGGCAATAAATTCAATTCTGATTCTGATGTGTTCTGCCTCCTACGGCGTTCAGTGCTTGCATGGACTATTTGTTGGGTAGGGTTGTGTAAACCAGTGACCTAGTTGCCTTCATCGGTTACGAAAGGTTTATGGACCTTTATTTATATACAATGCCATGATCTTTAAAGAATCAGTAGATGCCCTGATTGCAGTGCTTAAGAAGCTGAGTGGAGTGAAGGGAGTTTCTGGGTTTGCAGTTGTCCTCAATCAAGAATGAGATCCATGCTTTCAAATGAGATTCTGGATTCAGCCATCAGTATGAAGTGAATGTGTCAGACTTGTAGATTGATCCAATTATCTTGTGTCCTCTGCTTTAGTGATGGAGAGATACCTGTGAAGAGCTTAAGAAGTAATGAGGCCACTGATCAGGGGTGTTTGGTGGTCCTGATACCTTTTTAGGAGAATAAAGGCCAAAGTCTTTAGAGTCCTGGTGCTTCTTGTCTTACTGTGTGATTGTGAGACTTGGACGATAACAAGTGACCAAAGGTGACAGTGGATGTCTTTTGTCCCAGTTCTCTTTGGAGGGTACTTGGGTACCTCTAGAATGAATTTGTGTCAAACATGGTTATTTACAGAGATTCAGATGAGGATTATTACTTGCATTGTTAGGGAGTGTCAACCTATGACAGTTTGATGCATTTCTCTGGGCATGATCCAGCTCACAGGTGCCTCAGTGTTGAATAACCCACCAAGTGGAGAATGCCAAGGGGTTCCCACATTTTACTTGCCTGCAGTAGATACATGCGAGAGGTGAGAATATACTGTTGTCTGCTTTGGGTCGTTTCCAACCAGGAACCAAGGTGCAGCACAGCACTACTGCTTGCTCTTAGACTGACCTGACTCTCTCATGTCTCCGTCTCTCTCAGTGTATCACAATTTGCAGTCAAGGATCAACATGACATGATGCATCACAAACATGAATCTTGCGTGCACAGTGGAGAGTATGTGCTTCAAGTACCCAACCTTGTTTGGTTTGACAAACATAGCTTTGTCCCAATTCAGGGTCTGTGTATTTCTAAGATTGTGTTCTACAAAACAACTGTTGTGCAATGGAAACTGTTCAACCCACAGAGCATTTTGTTGTTGCGCCATTAGCTTTTCCCACCCTACCCCCTTGTCGCCTGGCAATATTGACACCTGCACGAGAAGCTAGTGCAGTGGATGTAGCCCATAGTTGAGGGCCCCTTCACACAGAGTGCAAATATGTACAACTCAGACCGACACCCGTCGGAGCAGCTGGTATGAGTGAACCACGAAACATCTCACCGATGAGTAGGCGTGCACAATGCCAGTCCGACGATTCGTGCACACAGGAACACAGTGCACGCAGGAACACAGCAGCTTTATACATTATAGCTTTATATAAAATTAAAAAATAAAAATGACATGCACCCACGGGAATCGAATCCATGCCAAAGCTCTGATTGCCAGTCAAAAACTTTACCACTAAGCTGCAATCGCTATCATGTGAAAGCTGCAGGAAACTGCATCATATCAGGAAGGACATGGACATATTTTAAAAAAATAAATAAAACTGCACACCATATAAAAACACTACATTTTATTGAATACCTCTGTATCAGCGGACAATACAAATATGATCCGTCTGTTCCTCTGTAGATGACCCATGGTCACAGACTCTTCTCATGTCCACATCTGCTGGTCCGGTGCATCCACCTGGCCGTGCACACATTCTGCCCGATACGCGTGTCTTGTGGACACTGTGCCGCAGGACTGACACCACATCATGTGGAACAGAGCTCACGTGGGTGGTGTGACAGTCAGATCTGCCTGCTGCGTGTTTCTGATCTGACGGTCCGTTTTAAACCTGGGAGCAGCCTGTCAATGTACACGCCGTGCGCGCGCCCGCTCGCTGCAGCTCATCGCCACAGCAATATATGTTTTATTTATGTCCACGTAAGGACAGCAAGAAAACACACGCACGTCACAGTGGGCAGTTGTAGTTCGTGTCTGTCCAAACACAGTACGTGTTGTCCAGCTGGGACGTCCAGATCCACACCATCCCACAGCTGCTTCTGTCAGCGGCCACACCTCCTGTCAGTTCAGCGCACACATCAATGTGTCAGTGTGTGTTTGCAAAGCCACACTCATGGGGAACTTAGAAAAATTTCACATCCACCTTGACAGTGATTGTCTGCTGACTGTTTTCGTGATGGTAGTACGAATGGCCCAAACATTTTCCAAGTGCCAAACAAGCGGTGTTAGATGTCCGTGTGTGTCACCTGGACACCTGCCGGTGAGAGGGTTCCATGGGCTCGCACAAGGCTCTGTCTTTCAGCCGCCGGTGTACATTAATAGTTGTAGCAATAGGTGCACGAGGCAGCTGCAATATTACAAGTTTTGCACACGATTCCTGCTTCATGCACACTTTATGAGCAAATCGACCAAATACGTACTATGTGCAATCTTTTTTATACTTGTAAGCATTACTTTTTACGATTTTACATTTGGAACCTGAAGTCATCCTTCTGTTTATTTTTACCCAAGGCCAACATATGGCCATCGGGTATTGCGAAGACCTGGCATTCGTCTGTCCGTCTGTCTGTTGTACTCAGCATAAGTCCACTGCAACAGTTTTGAAATTCACAGGGAACATTCTTGGGACACAGACCTTGGACAAGTTCAAAGATGGCTAACCTTGACATATTTTAAGAGGTTAAAAAGTCGCATTTTGTTTGAATCTGTTCTGCTTTGTTTTTGAGTGTCGGGGGATGACAGCCAATCAGAGTGTAGCAGCACTGTGGCGTCAGTGGCTGGTCTGGTTCAAAACCGCTTTGCTTTGTGTTTATATGCATGTCTCTCATATATTATGTAAAAGCTAGCAAGAAATAAACACTTCTAAAACTGAAAATGCCGTTTTGGAACCTAATTTCATTCATTTAATTAATTAATTAATTTCATTCATTTAAAAGACAAATGCAACAGCAGCGTTCATCATGAATGAAAACGAGCAGAAAGAAGCAACAACAAACTAATAACACCTCTGAACTTATTTGGTGAATGATAGCATGGTGATGTCACAGGCTGGTAGCTAGCTGGAAAACTCTGTTTCCTTTTTGTGTAAATATTAGATGATGAGATGAGATGAGATATACTTTATTGATCTCACAGTGGAGAAATTATGTTTACATTCCAGTTACCTCAGACCGCAATTAGTCCACAATTATTACTTGTTTACCGTAATAATGGCACACATCAGAATTAAAGACAGCACATACACATTTGACATTGTTTATGTGCACTAAATTTGAATAAGTCCGTTATCCGAATTGAGGCAACTGGGTGAAGGTCACGCAGCAACCCTGAGTTGTGCCACCGTCAGCTTGGGGGGAAATGGGGACCAGCATCTAAAACCGCGCCGCCCCTGCAGAAGGGAAGGGGGGGTGACGTAAGCAGAAGCCTGAATGGGGTGTGTGTGATGGGGTAGGAGGGGGGTGGGGAGAGGGAGTGGAGCATGTTTCAGTCCTACGAAACACAGTTTATTGTCTTTGTAGGTTGAGATAAGAAAGAAAGGAGCCAAATAATCACCAAGGCCTGAAGACATTCCTCTGGAGGAAAAGAGTCGGGCAATTTGTCCTTCAGTCTTGATAAGCCTGCCATGGTGTGGTTTGAGCAGTGAAAAACACTTTTTACAGTTCCACTTGAACAACCAAATCCCGAATAATGAATTAAGAATATTCCCAATTATGAATTAAGAATATTCCCCGGTCTCCGAAATCTTCAATTTCATCTGCAAGGCACGCATCTCCAAGATGTCATCCAATTTGCATCTGAGTTCAAGAGTCATCACAGTCTGAGAATGCAATGCCTTGCCCACCTCGTTAATCATGACTGACAAGCGAGGGGCCGTGGTTCTTGATGCCGCCGTCTTGACAATTTTCCAATAGATCAGGGTAGCACATAAGCCAGAAAATACCAGCCCTGCTACAATAAGACCAAATATGAATAAATCCTCGACGTCCTCAACCGAGAAAGGCGCCAAGCATGCAATACGCCAAGACCCCCAGGAGTCAAGAACATAGCCAGCAGGATGTGTTCCATCTGGGCAGGTAGGATCCTCCAGTCCTGACCTTCTTGTAGAAAAGATGGTGTCAATAGTGTTCAGAGACCAGCTGATCAATTCCATGGTTAATCCAATAGTAGTCCAATAGAACCAGTATCCAATATATTTTGAGGAATTCACAGTCTGGTGAAGTAGGGACTTGAAGGTTAAAGCAGAGAGCAGAGATAAGGGAGAGTGGAGGAGATACGACCGCCCTCGTCGGAGTCCCAAGCTGAAGAAAAAATATAACCTCTCTGTCATATATTATGTAAAAGTTAACGAGAAATAAACACTTCTAAAACAGAAAATGCTGTTTTTGGAACCTAATACCACCTCTGAACTTATTTCCTGGATGTTAGCATGATGATGTTACAGGCTGGTAGCTAGCTAGGTAGCTAGGTAGGTGATCTACAAATATTTCTTGATTTGCATAACTTCCCTTTTTGTCAAATGCTCATGTACATGCACACACAAAGCCTCCTGCAGACGTGATTTGAAAACTTGGCGGTGTCCACTGACCTGGCTCAGTGCCTGTTTTTTAGTGAAGACAGATCTCCTGAACCTTGATGCTGTGATCTTGGAATCACTGGATGACCTGGATGGAGCCCAGGAGAAGCTGTGTGAGCAGTTGCAGATTTGAGGCTTATGAATTTCCTGGATGAAGACCAAAGTGTTGTGAAAGTGTAGTGACACGGACCCACAACAGGGGGCATAAATGAACGGACAATGAAAGAGTCAAATATGAACACTTTACTGTTGTGAAAAGCACAACCAAACACAGCAGATTACAGAATATGTACAATAGTCAATTAGCAAAGGTGACGTGTGGGCAGGCTTGAGGATAGAGGACCACACGATTTCCTCCGCCACCGAACCTGGAGAATACTGGAGCCGCCAAATCCCGAACACCCCAGGTGGCCACTGTCTCCGCGTGTCGGATCTGGTACTGCTGGCGAGGAGCAGAGACAATCAGATGTGGGTGTGTGAACACCCAGTAACAACAACGGTGGGAATTCCACCTCCACCTCTAACACACACTCGTGCAGTGTCTGAGTAACCACTTATCTGGATATGCAGGTTGAGAAGGTTACCTCCTAAGGTAGACGATATCTCGGCAACGAGGTGGAGATGACGTCCGGTCTTTATGGAGTGGGATGATGAAGTGTAGATGGGTGACAGCTGTCAAGAGATAATGAGTGACAGCTGTCACCCCCGGCTGTGTCCGTGGCGGCAGCGCCCTCTCGTGCCTGAAGCCCGCACTTCAGGCAGGGCGCCCTCTGGTGGTGGGCCAGCAGTACCTCCTCTTCTGGCGGTCCACACAACACAAAGATCCAGGGATTTAAAATTAGTTATTGTACTCGTTGTTCAGAAATGTTTCTCTATGACGTAGGAGGCCACTATTGCTGCAAATGCATTTGGCTGGTCACCAGCTGTGGCCCAAAATGCACCATTGTACAGCGTAGACACTTAAGCTGCCAACCAATTCAGGGGATGCATCCTTTGAAAGGCATTTGTCTGCCTCATGTGCCATAAGTGGCATGACTGGGCTGTCACATTTCAAAGGAAAAAGAGGAATATGTAAGGGCCATTGTTATTATTATTGTTCAATATTAGCCCTCTGCATTTAACCCATCCTAATTACAGTCAGACACAATCCAACCACTAGGAGCAGTGGGCAACTACTGTGCTGCACCCAGGGATCAACTTCAAATGTAGAGACACTGCTTTGGTCAGGGGCAGAGGAAGGAGCAGACCCTTAATAAGCATGTTTTTGATAGTGGGAAGAAACCCATGCAGGCATGAGTAGAACATGCAAACTTGTTTTGTGTTTCCACCACTGGCAGAACCCTTTTGTTTGGCAGGCGGAGCACGTAGGTGTTGTTAAGCATGTCATTGAACAAGCTTATATGCTTTCGCGAGGTCTCTCCTCCACACCGAGGCCAAACAAACAGAGTAATTTAACATTATTTGAATTTTATTTTGTCTTGGTGGCTCATTTGATTTATTTTCATCACATGCAGAGTGCTAAAGAGTCGACTGATGTCTGTGATAAACGCTGACGTGAATGAATAAACTTTTAAAATAAGTTAACTTTATTGTTGTTGCACAATGCGTTGGGTTCCTATAGTTCAGGCTGAAAAATGAACCAGGAGCAGACAAACGCAGAGGGACGTCTTTTAAAATGCTGCAATTCTTCAGCTATGACAAGGAACTAAAGTATTTTTAGATGTCGTTTTCCAAAATCAGGACACTTTATGTGGATATGTTTTTGTCAGGCTGTGATGATGAATCCAACTGAAATGAACAGGTAAGATTAAAACTTTATATTTACTCCGTGTGTCAATGGTTTTAATATTTCTAACCGTGTGAACTGTTCACATGAGGACTGCAGCTTTCAGTCAATCAAGGCACAGCATCAATGGACATATTTTGACTTATGAGTAACTTACAAGAAATGTGTGTCAACAATCGCATAACTTAACTACAACTTATGTCCTGCGTACATGGACCATATGAGCCATACGCTAACATGCGTCAAAAATATTTTGCATGCCCAAAATTTTTTGACGAACTCCCCGTACTACACTGTAAACCTGCATGCTTCAACGTGCTCTTAACTTACCCATAACTTATTAGACGTACGCCAGCGTATTTGGCGTATTTTTCATACGACTGCATTTGTTTTCTAAATCAAGTTGTGACAGGACTGTTAGGCACAGCAGGCTGTAATCACACAAAATCATTGACTAACATCAGACGGCTAATCTACAAGTTTAGCTGTTGATGCGAAACAGTGATTAGACGGCTAACGTTTGGCAACTAACCGTAGTCTACTAAGTAGATTTAGTAGACTAAAAGATTATATTGCTTTATGAAATGTGTCTTCTGTGTCCTTGGACAAGGCACTTCATCTGCATTGTCTCAGTCCACCGAGCTGTGGGTACTGGTCTTGGCTGGGGAAGCTACCTGCCTGGTATTGATGTCCCATGCAGGATCAGTCTTAGACGCTCTTCCACTTCACGCTATGGGATCCAAAGATGGGCCCGAGCACCAATGGGCCTCTGGTACTATAATGGACTTCTACTGCTGTGTCTTGTACATGGGTTTGGTCTTAATTTTAAAGCCATACAATTACAAAGACATTTCCATTTAAAGAAAATGGTGGAAAAATCAGCTGCTTTTATTTGCTCTTTGAAAAACAAAACCTAAACCTGCTTGCATAGAAGAAACAGAGCAATCACATGACTGCAGTCCATCTAACAAACACTATGTCAGACATCTTTATCTAAGCAGATGCAAATAGTTCATTTTCTGCTATTCCTCTGTCTCCATCGTTCACTTTCTGCCTGATTGTTGGCATCCAGCTGTTTGTGTTTTACACAGGCATGGCCTTGAACACATTAATGTAATCTTTATGTGATTGTGAATGCAATGCAGAGAGAACACACAGTCTCCTGGACATGTTTGGGGTTTTTTCCTCACTGGTTAAGCCTTGTCAGATCAGTGTGTCAGCAGGACATTCCAGCCAGTTAAGATGCTGTGGGTGGAGGTCCATCCGTCAAGGCTGAGCACCGTCTGTGTCAAGCACGTTTCCACCCAGGAGTGGAAACTTTATCACTTATACAGTCATTATCAGTCTCTGTCGTGTTGCCATCAATGTTACATCAGCAGAGCTGGTGAGAGGTACCAAGGCCAGGATACTGTGTCAGCAGAGAGCAGAAGGCTGAAGCTGTTTTTCACCAAGTCTCCATGGCAGGTGTCTATGGATCATCTGAACCGCCCCCACTCAATATGCCCACATTTACTGGACATCAAGCTGAGAGGCCTGGTACCACCTACCATTTATTTTATTTATGAGAAACAACCTGAAAGACAGTTTGTGTTACCTATAATCTCTTGAGACTGAGCACTTTTTGAGTTTTGACCAAAATACTAACTGACATAATGCATTCCTGTTGACACAATGTGTTTGAATAATAATGAGCTTTATTTAAAAAAAAAAAAAAGTGTGATGGCATTGACACCTACCATATTTTCCAGAAAGTCACATCAGAATCTAAGTGGCATTTTTTTTTTTCAAGCAACATCATCATCGCAATGGATTGGGTGAAGAGCACATACTGTTTTAGGATTGTGTCTCAGGTGGTCGAGCAGGTATATTAATAAAACAGAAGCTTGGACGAAGGATTTCTGACTTCTCCTCCGTGTAAAAGTGACCTTGAGAAAGATAAAACCCCAAACTGCTTTAACTCTCAACCAGACTAAAAGTTAGAGGGAGATTAGCATGAGGAACACTGGCTGGCTGCACTGGCTAAAACATGAAACAAGTCAATAAGAAGCCTGACAAACAATGCTTGTCAATTTAACCACATTTACTATTTCAAATTAGGTGGCTTGACTATTTGAGAAAGACTGCCGTCTTGTCCAGGGTGTAGCCCGCCCTCGCCCTGTGACTACGGGGCTATGCTCCACCCACCAACCTTGATTGGAGAAATTGCAGTTATTCCGTTTAATACAGTCAACACTCGTCAACCGGGAATATTGCAATTAAATGGTTATTGATTCTTGAATTATTTGACATAACTAAATATAAATAGATTAAAGTAGTCAGTTATCTCGGTCTATGTGAATTGGATTAAATTAGCAGCTTTTATACTGTAATCTGTAATTACAACTTCTAGAGTTTGTTTTTCTTTTGTTTTTTTTTTTTTTTTTACTTTCTTACTCAATATAAAGCTTATTGGGGATTGCAGATTGGTTGCAGGTGAGCAGACACAGCAGCTGCTGAGGATCAGATGGGCGGGCTGGAGGAGGGAACACAGAGTCCTGCCCAGGCCTATACAAACATGACACACACCAGGGAGGGAAAACGACAAAACACACAAGGAAAGGGGAAACTAAAGCATAAACCCTAACAGTCTTAGATATTAAAGTTTGCAGCTATAATAATAATAAGAAATTAATCATTTCACTTTAAATGTAAAGAAACTGTTGCTTACAATGTTCCATTGCATTTTATTTTGATTGCCACTTTTTAAAGCATAAACGTTGGGCTTTGCTGTCTTTACAGAATGGAATTCACCCATCTACTACTTTGCATGAAAAAAGGATACAGAATGTCAAATTGCATTGCTGTTTAATTTTTCATTGTTGACAGATATTGACTCCAAACATATGAAGTTGTGTTGTATGGCTGGGGGGCCTGGCTGCCTTTTGTTTCTGTCTTTTGTTTTTCCTTCCAGGTGGCTTGCATTTGGGACTGAGTGGCTGTGTAGCTGAGTTTATCAGGACCTCACCCTGATCACCTGAGGCTGATCACCTGCGGCTCGTCAGGACTCACAGCTGTGGTGCATCTACATGGATTGGAACATGGTGGCATTTAAGACTGGAGTACACAGTGTGTATTTGCCAGAGACTTGACCTTGTGTCCAGACGGGTGAGATCGTCGTCTCAAGAGCCATCTCATCATCAGTGGATGCAGAGAACGTCCAGGTTTGATGCATGGTCTGTGAAAGAGGAGGGGGTGAGGTCTCACGCTCGTCAGCACACTTCCTGAGGTACGTTAGATTTTGTGACTAACATTTATACAGTCAGTAAATGTGGTGTCCCTCACACCTTTATTATATTGAGCTGTATGTTGGTCGTTTAAATCAGCTTCCACTGCAGTGGAGTTTTGTGAACTGGATGTTCCATGCCTGCAGGGTGGGAAGCTGATTAGTAATCAAGCCAGGAAGTGTTTGCTGTTTGTGCACCTTTGAGCGGGGGGGGGGGGTTGGGGTATTTTTCTTTTTGTTCCCTCTCTTCTCCTCTGACTCCAGCCGGGTGAGCCGTAGAGTCGGCGTTGCTGGAGTGGTGCAGTTTGGTTATGCTGGGCGTTTCCCAGGTAACCTCTGCACCTGGGAGGGGGGGGTTGGGGTATTTTCTTTTTGTTCCCTCTCTTCTCCTCTGGCTCCAGCCATGTGAGCCGTAGTGTCGGCGTTGCTGGAGTGGTGCAGTTTGGTTATGCTGGGCGTTTCCCAGGTAACCTCTGCACCTGGGGGGGGGGTGTTTTTGTTTGTTGATTCCCTGTTCCACCTCCGGCTTCAGCGCGCCTTTGAGCCGTCTGCCATCGGCGTGGCTGAGGTTTGGGGCAGTGGGATATACCCGCAGCTGGTGGCTGTTTGGAAGTCGGAGGAGTGGCGCCGTTTTGTGCCGTCTGCCATAACCGCTGTTCCACTCCTCCCGGTTGGCTTCTGGGGTATAGTCACGGTTGGTGACACTGGACGTGCTTCCAGTTTCCACTGCGCCAAGGGGGTGGGGTTGGGGTTGTTTTGTTTGTATGTTTTTTTTTTTCTTTTGTTTCCGCCCTCAGGGTTTGACTGTGGTGTCCTCTGGGGGGGAAAGGGCTGTGGGTCCATCTAGCCATAGACGGCCGGGGCTGGGTCCGTTGGTCATGAGGGGAGGCGTCTCCTGGGGTTGATGGAATGGTCCTCTGGGAGGCGCTGGGAGTCCCCGTGGGTGACGTTGGATCCCAGAGGGACCTCGGCTGTGGTTATTACTCCTGGAGCTGGCGGGATGTCCTCTGGGGGGTGTTCTTCCCTACATGTCGTTGGGGGGGGGGGGTGTTAGCAGTTTTATTTGCAAGCTTAAGTTTGGGTTTTTCTTTTCTCCCCTTCCCGGGGTTTGATGGAACGGGCCTCTGGGAGGGGGGGGGGGTGTTTTGGTTGTTTGTGTTTGTCTTTTTGTTTTATGACTAATCAGACTGTGAACATGGTTGGACAAAGGCTGACCGCACAGGTTCAAGAACTCCTGGCCACACCTGTGCTAATTGACTGATAGAAACAAGGGCAAAGATGCAGCCAGAGGAGAAGACATCTACCGTTCTGTTAGATGAAGATTCTGTTGGAAGATGAATGCGGATACGGTTTCCAGCCATGGTCCCTGGAGGGGGGTGTTTCTCCTGGGCCAGGTTTGTGTGGTCGCCGGGAGGCTTCCCGTGAGGGTGGGTACTGTTGTATGGCTGGGGGGCCTGGCTGCCTTTTTGTTTCTGTCTTTTGTTTTTCCTTAGTTCTCATATGTGATGGCGTCTGGCTGCTGATCAACTCTATGTGAAGGACGTGTTGCACTGCGTGAGGCAAATGGTGGTCACACCAGATGATGCCTGGTTTTCTGACCCCCCAGATCCTCCCCAAATAAAGAAAAACTGCACATTTCAGAGTGGCCTTTTATTGTGGCCAGCCTAAGGCAATAATCAGGCTGTCTCATCAGCATCTTGATATGCCACACCTGTGAGGTGGGGTGGATTATCATGGCAAGGAGAAGTGCTCACTAACACACATTTAGACAGATTTGTGAACAATATTTGAGAAATAGTCTTTTGTGTATATAGAAAATGTTTTAGATCTTTGAGTTCAGCTCATGAAAATGGGAACAAAAACAAAAGTATTGCTTTTATATTTTTGTTCAGTGTAGATAAATTAGAGGTGGAAAGCTGTGAAAGAAAGTTGCATCCAGGAATGTTCAGAAGCAAAACGTTAACCAAAATGAAGTGGCCCCAGAGTAAATTAACCCACTTATTCTCAATGGGAGCAATGGGGGATTAAGAACCTTACCAAAGGGCCCTTAGTGATTTTCAGATGGAAAAGAGCAGTACAGATTTATTACATCTGCTAAGGACATAATAACATCATCAGCGTTACTCAACAAAAATATAAATGCAACACTTTTGGTTTTCCTCCCATTTTGTATGAGATGAACTCAAAGATCTAAAACTTTTTCCACATACACAATATCACCATTTCCCTCAAATATTGTTCACAAACCAGTCAAATCTGTGATAGTGAGCACTTCTCCTTTGCTGAGATAATCCATCCCACCTCACAGGTGTGCCATATCAAGATGCTGATTAGACACCATGATTAGTGCACAGGTGTGCCTTAGACTGCCCACAATAAAAGGCCACTCTGAAAGGTGCAGTTTTGTTTATTGGGGGGGGGATACCAGTCAGTATCTGGTGTGACCACCATTTGCCTCATGCAGTGCAACACATCTCCTTCGCATCATCCGTGAAGAGAACACCTCTCCAACGTGCCAAACGCCAGCGAATGTGAGCATTTGCCCACTAAAGTCGGTTACGACGAGGAACTGGAGTCAGGTCGAGACCCCGATGAGGACGACGAGCATGCAGATGAGCTTCCCTGAGACGGTTTCTGACAGTTTGTGCAGAAATTCTTTGGTTATGCAAACCGATTGTTTCAGCAGCTTTCCGAGTGGCTGGTCTCAGACGATCTTGGAGGTGAACATGCTGGATGTGGAGGTCCTGGGCTGGTGTGGTTACACATGGTCTGCGGTTGTGAGGCTGGTTGGATGTACTGCCAAATTCTCTGAAACGCCTTTGGAGACGGCTTATGGTAGAGAAATGAACATTCAATACACGAGCAACAGCTCTGGTTGATATTCCTGCTGTCAGCATGCCAATTGCACGCTCCCTCAAATCTTGCGACATCTGTGGCATTGTGCTGTGTGATAAAACTGCACCTTTCAGAGTGGCCTTTTATTGTGGGCAGTCTAAGGCACACCTGTGCAGTAATCAGGGTGTCTAATCAGCATCTTGGTATGGCATACCTGTGAGGTGGGATGGATTATCTCAGCAAAGGAGAAGTGCTCACTATCACAGATTTAGACTGGTTTGTGAACAATATTTGAGGGAAATGGTGATATTGGGTATGTGGAAAAAGTTTTAGATCTTTGAGTTCATCTCATACAAAATGGGAGCAAAACCAAAAGTGTTGCATTTATATTTTGTTGAGTATATTTGTCTGTCTGTCTGACTGTTAGCAGCATTACTTCAAAACTCCTGCACGGATTTTGACAACATTTTCACCACAGATAGATATTACGTCATGGAAAAAGCCATTAAATTTTGGAGGTGATCTGGATCCGGATTTTGGATCAAGCTTTAACTTTATATATGCTTTGAAGGATTACTTCAAAACTACGTCACAGAGTCTCACCAAATTTGCACCAACAGAGGATATTAGGGCAAGGAAAATCCATTGAATTTTGGAGGTGATCTGGATTGGCGGACATCAGAAATCTCTGATTGCTCTTGTGTGTTGTGTGTGTGTGGTGTGTGTGTGTGTGTGTGTGTGTGTTGTGTGTGTGTGTGTGTGGTGTGTGTGTGTGTGTGTGTGTGTGTGTGTGTGTGTGTGTTGTGAGGTAAAATGAGATGATCTGGGTTATTTCTGATACATTTGTCACACTTTGGTTGACAAATGTTTTAAAACATGCTTTAGAAATAAAGGTTGAGTTGAATTGAGGTGTTTAAACAGCTGTGACAAAAATTCATCTTAAATCAAGAGAACACCTGTGAAAACACTCATCAAATAAGCAAAGTGCGCAACGCATCTGCATATGTGTGGTCAAATGAAGGCAAAAATTCCAACTACCAAACTCACACCGCTACCACTGAATTTCGTATACGGTAGTGTAGTGGACTGTGAAATTTAAGGCTTACAGGGATTGTTTCAGAGGCTTTAAGCCTAAGCGGACACATACAGTAATGACAGGTGCACATTGTGCTGTTTTCAAATGCTCGAATGGAATTTATAGGCTTGAAAGTTGGCTGAAAACACACGATTTCAAGGCTCCGCCGAGTTCACCCAAAGACAGAAAGAAGAAGAAATGTGGTTGTAAACCTCTGTTCATTCTACACAATTTCCCCACAGAAAAGAAAGATCCAGACGGATGTAAAAGACGGACTAAAGTTGTAAGTTTCTTGCACACATTTATTTTGTCAATATCCTGAAACCGTGCTGAATTATAATGTGGTTGATGATGCCGTTTTCATGCATCGGAATATGACTGTAATGTCGCGCCACGAATGTCGTGGCGCATAATATTGTAATATTGACATGTTCTATAAACAAACTGCATGCATACACATATCATTGTATGTCTGTCAACTTATCAAAACAAACGTGACACCAAAGAGGTTCTATGTGAGACCCACCTTCCTTGTAGTCATTACGACGCCAGCAGAGTAGCGATTTCTCATCCCTGTTTAGCAAATATTCTGCAATAGCCACAGTTTCAGACCCTGGACTTCATCTAACCATCCGTCAGTTGCCTTCAAGGGTGTCAGAAATTTGTTTGTCTCCAACTATCATCAAGAACTGGTAGTGATTTTTGACAGAAGCCTCATCTTCCTCTTTGTCCGGCACCAACGGTAGTTTCTGTAACGATGCAGCAACGCAAGCACAGTCAGCTCTCTTTCCGTTTCTGTCCACTGCCGTACGTAGTCCTGGTTGTACAGGCAATCCGCGGAGCTTACAAAAATGCTTTAAATCGTCAACTTTCCAGCGGTTAAATGATCCAATCATAGTACTCCTCGCTGCTTTCCGCCGTCATAGCATGTGGATTGGTAGCCGAAAGATTTAGCGTACCCGTAATACACTGCGCGGACCGAGATGTGCACTTCACTTATTGTAGGGTCTTTTGAGATGTTTTGGTAAAAGGTGATTGCACAATATGACCCTTTATGACCCCCGACTCCCCCTGGTGACGGTTCTAGTGTTGTCTGTGTTCAAGTGTCTCTGAGCCCTCATGTCTGCTGGATTATTTTACCCTCTCCTGTTTTGGTTATTTTTACTGTTTGCAGTCTTGTTTCCTGTAGTCCAGGGGTGGCCAAGTTCGGTCCTCGGGAGCCACCTTCCTGACCTCTTAGTTGTCTCCCTGCTCCAACACACCTGAATCCAATGAAAGACTCGTTAGCAGACTTTTAATGAGTCTTTCATTGGATTCAGGTGTGTTGGAGCAGGGAGACAACTAAGAGTGTCACGAAGGTGGCTCTCGAGAACCGAACTTGGCCACCCCCGCTGTAGTCTTTGTAGACTGGTTTTATCTGTGTTTGATTCCTGTGTTTATTTTATTATGGTTGCATTTATATTTTTGTGGTCATGAAGACTTCCTGTTTTATTTGATGATCTTGGTTCACTTGTATGTTTGGTTTGGTTTGCTTTCTTCCTGTGTCACTCCCCAGCTGTTAGCATTTTGCTACACCTGTCAGTCATGTGTTTATTAGCCCCTCTGTGTATTTAAGCCTGTGGGTTCCGATGTTAGTTCGCTGGTTCCTTACGTTGACTCATGTCTGTGTTACTTCTGGATATTTCCAAGACTTGTGAGTCTGATGAACATTTATGCCTCCACTAGCTCTGTCACTGTGAGTAGTTCTAAGTAATAGTTTAAGTGTATCTTTCCTGTGTATGGTTTTGGGTATGTGTCTTTGAGTTTACTTAGGGAATAACCCTGATGTGTCTGATGATTTGCAGACATTCATGTTGGTTATATGGTCACAAATAGAGCTTTACCAGCGACGCAGAAGTGGAGCTGTTAAAAAGGAGTTTTTACCACCCCTGCTCCACTCTCTTATATAGAGACAGCAATAGTCAATATTTACCAAATTTCTTGGGCAAATTTTCAAGATGGCGAAAATATTTTAGAAATTTCTCTAAAACCATGCATTCATATGGAAATATGCTTCTTACTAAGAGTGGTCATACCAGAATCACAGTACATCTGGCGTCTCCACATGGTGAGCTGTTACACCTTTTTTAAAGCTCCAACTGCCGTTCCTTCTACTCACGACAGAAAAGGGAGGGTTGGGGTGACGTGGATGAGGAAGGAAGCTTCGTTTTGATCCTGAAAAACCTAGTTTCTCTGTTAATTGCTGGAACAAAAAAAACACTTGCTGCACCTTTAAAAGAATACAATGATCTTTGAGTGTATTGTGCTTTGGTTTATTTTATATTGTCTGTTTTTTTTTCTCATCATGAAAGCTAAAGAACATCTGTTTATCACTTGTTTGAGCCATTATGTTAATATTACCAAAGTATGACGTGGGTACAAAGGTATAAACATGATATGCACAACAGCAGACAGAACCATGTAAGTCCATGTGGCATTTGGAGCAAGAGCTGAATTTCATCAGATCATCACCTTGGCTCATTCCTCCTCATAAGATGAACTCCTCCAGAGTCTTTCCTGCCTTTAAAGCTCACATAAATAACTCAGTCCCTTTACTGAAACACTCTATCCTCCCTCTTTTTCTTTTTTTACATTCATACTGCACTCGTCAGTGTTTCTAGCATTGTTTCTGACTGTATTCAGCAGTTGTTTTTGATTCTGTAGCAGTCAAGAAGTGAACATGATGTAGCACTCGGTGAGATGTCACAGTCATCACATGGGTTTGACGTGTAGAAGAACAACAGGGCAAAATATTGACCTCTGCTGCAAACCAGATGGACTGAAACCACACAAACCCAAACACACATTGTCAGGCTGATGCAGATCAAGTGTTTTTAGCTGCGTGAGCATTAGTACAGTGTATGGTGCCCCTGAAGTGCAAAACACAACAGCAAATCGCACAACACAACAGCATAAGAGAAACGACAACATTAACCAAAGCGGAAAAGGTAGGTACCTTCGGGCAACACGAATCGTCGCTGATTAGACGGTGGACCGTCCTGTTCTGTGAACCGGAAGACCGTATACTCAGACGCCAGATGAACACAAACAAACGAACATGCGGCGATATATTGCCAAAACTGTGGCAAAGAGTTCGAGGAAAAAGCAAACTTCTGCAGTGATTGTGAGAAAAGGCTAAAAGAAGACGCGACGACACTCACATGTGACCTTCACGTTTAAAGCACGTACGTTTTCACTAGTGCCGCTCATATTTTGAAAACATGTAAACCTTCCGGTTCACAAGACAGGACGGACCACCATCCAATCAGCGATGATTCGTGTTGCCCGAAGGTACCTACTTTTTCCGTTTTGGTTAATGTTGTTGTCATTTCTCTTTTGCTGTTGTGCTGTGTGATTTGCTGTTATGTTTTGCACTTCAGGGTCACTGTAATGGGGACTAAATTCACTGATACACAGGAGAACAAACGCACAGGTCTTGAATGTGATCAGTCCCACACGGAGCTGAACTTTGACTGATGGCATCTGTCTCTAATACCATCTGCTGCAGGCATCAGCTAACGGCTGAGGTTGAACCTCTGCCATAAACACAGTGTGGTGAGCTTTTGAATTTGCAGTATAAACAAATGTCACTGCAGCATTTAAAGGTGCTAAAAATGCATTTTAAATGTTAATGTAGCAGACAACATCTATTTTCGACGTATGTGTTGTCATCTGAACTTGTCTTTTCCTCCTTTCATTGCCACATCAGCCATTCATGCACATTTTGTGCATGCATTTAGATTTTCTGATTACCTATGAGCTCTGAAAATGGTTGCATATTTTTGTTTAGTGAATCACATTTCATTTCTCATTGTGATGATGTACAGAAGTAAAAATGACTTAAAACTGTCACTGTCCCAGCTCAGTAGAATAAGGTGTTGGACTACCAATATGTAGACCGGGTTTGATTCCTGGTCGTGCTACCTCTCTGTGTCCTTGGACAAACCACTTCACCTACATTGTCTCAGTCAACCCAGCTGTAAATATGTTTCAGCCTTGGCTGGGGAAGTACCCTGTGTTCTGCACCCTGTGTCAGTCTGGTATTTCATGCAAGAGGAACCGTAGACTCTTGCATGCTAAGTTCACGCTAATATATTTGGAGATGAGCACAAGCACCATTGGGCAGCGCAGTCTCGTTGAGGGCGGGTTGCTAAAGGGTTAAAATATGACATATATGATGTAATTCTCTACTTCTGGGGACAAAAATACAGCATTTTCTGAGTTTTTGGGCAAATTACACGCAAACAAAGTGAAAAATGCAAACAAAAAGTGACGATGTGGTGGGAAAGTGGATATGTGTTCATGCGTTTCTCTCTTCTAGACTGGACTACATGTACACTGCCGCACGCGTGCAGACTTTTGTTAACATAACACGACTTTAAGGTTGGACGAAACATCCCTAATGTCTATGAGAGACACGAATAAAGCTGAAGTCTAGCTACAAAGAAAGTTTTGCCGGCTGATGTGACCAGTGTTGACGTCCGTCCTTGTTTTCAGTTCACCTGAAACGACAAGGGAAACAAGAGGTTCCGCCCTAATAAAAATACCACTGAAAACTTATTCCTCATTGTTTATTAATTTATACAGTATTGGTGAATGTATCAATTTTATATTCTTCCTTTCTCCGCAAAGTTTTCCTGGCAGCCGTGTGTGCTGCCGTGTCGTCGTGTCTTTTAGGGAAAGTTCGGTGTCACACAGGTGGGGGGGGCAGGGAGAACGCGAAGCGCAGCTTGTGCTGCATTCAAGGGCGCTCAGAGAGCAGTTTTCGCCGGTTAAAGTCATTCGCGAGGTCCTTTTTTGAAAAAAAATGTCACCCACTTCTGATTGGGGTGGCAACTGGGGTGGCAAGAGCTATTTTTAGGGTGGCAGTTGCCACCCCATGCCACCCCAGTAGATCTGCCCCTGATTATACCCATTTTGGCATCTCTTCACTGGCTTCCTGTCCCTGTGACAGCAGATTTTAAGTTCTGCTACTAGTCTATAAATTGTTCACAGACTGGCACCTCCCTACCTGGCTGACCGAATTGAACCCTACGTACCAGCCCAGGCTTTGCGTTTTCAGGGTGCAGGACTACTTTATGACCCTAGGGCGAACAAGAAGTCTGCGGGTAACAGAGCTTTCTCTTATCATGCCCCTGTTTTGTGGAATGATCTCTCTGCATCAGTAAAGACTTTCAAGTCCAGACTTAAGACGCACTTATTTTCCCTTTCATATGGCTAGCATACTGGCATAGTATGTTACTATGCTTTTTACTTGTGTAAATTCATTTTATTAGGAAATGGAGCGTGCCGCTGCCCCAACCTTATCTAAATTCTGGGTCTTTTACTGAAGCTTAGGGCTAGTGGCCGGCGATCACCTTTGTATTTCTTTTGTTCTTCTTGTTGCTTAATGCTGACAAATTATATTTTATTTGTTGTCTTTCTGATGCTTGATTCTGTTTTCTCTCTCTCTCTTTCTCTCTCTCTCCATCTCTCTCTCTCTCTCTCTGTTTGAGGTGCATTTCCATCCAGAGATGGGTGTGGTGTCTGGTTCTGAAATCCTTCTGTGCACTGGCAACATTTCCTGTATATTTGTTTTGTGAATTGTTTTGTAATTTGTGTCTGTAGCATGGCCCAAGCAGAGGGTCACCCCTTTGATCTGGTCTGCTTGAGGTTTCTTCCTCAATCATCAGAGATTTTTTTTTTCTTACCACTGTCGCCTGTGTGCTGCTCTGGGAGTTGGTAAGGTTAGACCTTACTTGTGTGAAGCGCTTTGAGGCAACTTGCACTATATAAAGTAAGTGGTCAAATCCTGCAATATCACACAAGGTTCAAACGAGCTGCGGTGCCCTATGGCCTTCAGAAACTCCTCCCTTTACTGAGTGTAATGTTTGTAGCAGCCAGATACACAAACTGGCCAGAGTTACACACCAGAATCACGAGGCACCTGATGCAGATGGAAAAGCAGTATATAAATGCAGTCCATTTACCATTTAGATGATTTTTTTTTTTTTTTTGGACTTTAATCCATTTTCCGTTTGCAAGCAATATATAATGTTTACCTCCAACATTGTCAACACAGTTCACTAAATGGAGAGAACCTGACCGTGCATCTCAGACAGCCCAGCTCACGTTAACACTGATGTACCCGTGGACACAGCGAAGGGACAGCTGTCTCAGAGGTAATCAGCAACCGTGGCCTGACGACAACTTCTTCAGACGTTGACTCAGACTGTAAATAAAACAAAGTGTGTAACTGTCAGGTATCTACTCAGTGGGTTTAGTCTCATTGTTATGAACATCCTGATAAGATTTTTCATTAATCTCCTTTACATTAACATTACTTAACATTTTTTTATGACAGGATAGCGACTTGATCATGTTGTCATCGCTGCTTTCTAATGACCCCACGCAGCTCATATCATTAGCTCACGTTATGGGTTTCAAGGAAGGCTCATTTCAATTACCACAAAGGCAAATTAACTATTTAAAATCATACCTGATTTTCTGATTTATTTATTTATTGTTAGATTCTGACTCTCACAGTTGAAGTGTACCTACGATTCTTTGTAGGTGGGAAAACTTGCAAAATCGACAGTCGATCAAATACTTACTTGCCTCACTGTGAGTATACTTTAGTTTACTTGTTTTGTACTTATCAAATGTGTACTTAACAGATTATACTAAAAGTATACTTACTTTAGCATACTAAAAAAATCTAAGTATACTTGGTATATGCTGACAAGTATAGACAGAAAAATCAAAGTATACTTGGTATATGCTGACAAGTATCGAAGTATACTTGGTATATGCTGACAAGTATAGACAAAATCTAAGTATACTTGGCTTATGCTAACAAGTATAGACAGAAAAATCTGAAGAATACTTGGTATATGCTAACAAGTATAGACACAGAAATCGAAGTATACTTGGTATATGCTGACAAGTATAGACAAAAATCTAAGTATATTTGATTTATGCTAACAAGTATAGACAGAAAAATCTAAGTATACTTGGTATATGCTAACAAGTATAGACAGAGAAATCTAAGTCTACATGGTTTAAAGTAACAATATACATGAAAATCTAAGTATATTTGGTGTATAGTGGAAAGCCCAAATAGATTTGAGCTATACTGACTGTACTTAAAAGTGCAAATATACTTGGTAAACTTACACCTATACTGTAGTGGCTTAAACATAAAAAGGAAGTCGCTGACTGCAAAACTGAACTTCATGGTCCTTTGGTCCAGAGCACACACTGTGTCAATTCCATCCAAAATAGATCTGGAATACTGATTTGTTTTCAATATGTTGCAGACTTTAAAGACAGGAATGGATGGATATTAACAAATAAATGAAATATATTTGGTTCATGCTCTGTGCCATGATATAGAGGTCAAGTAATGTTGGGACCACTGCAGTTTTTGTTGTTTTCCATTTTCGGGGTGGTATAACTGTCCCTGTGGATGTTCCTTCTTCTTCCAAGCAATGGTGCTGAATCCGAGGTAGGATTGCTGCACTGTTGTCTGTCTCATACAGACAAACATATTCACCCTCTCGCTCATAGCTATGGTCAATTTAGAGTCACCAATTCAGCAAACCTGCATATCTTTTGAAAGCATGAGCAGATGGAAACCACGAGGACAACATACAAACGTCACCAGAAAGAACCAGGTTGGAAGGAAACCTGAAACATTCTTGCTGTGAAGCACAGTACTGACCACTGTGGAAACTAAAATGATAAATATTGCTTTTCTATTAAAGTAAATGGTTCCTTATTCTATTAAATGTTTGACCAATGTTTAAAGTTCTGTTTGTTTGACCGACTGTAACCCTTCTGTCACTTAGACTTAGTAGATGGGAGGCAGAGCCTTCAGCTTCAGGCTCCTCTCCTGTGGAACCAGCTCCCAATTCAGATCAGGGAGACAGATACCCTCTCTACTTTTAAGATTAGGCTTAAAACTTTCCTTTTCGCTAAGGCTTATAGTTAGGGCTGGATCGGGTGACCCTGGACCATCCCTTGGTTATGCTGCTTTAGACGTAGACTGTGGGGGGTTCCCATGATGCACTGTTTCTTTCTCTTTTGCTCCGTATGCATCACTCTGCATTTAATCATTAGTGACGATCTCTGCCCCCTTCACGGCATGTCTTTTTCCTGTTTTTTTTCCCTCAGCCCCAACCAGTCTCAGCAGAAGACTGCCCCTCCCTGAGCCTGGTTCTGCTGGAGGTTTCTTCCTGTTAAAAGGGAGTTTTTCCTTCCACTGTTGCCAAGTGCTTGCTCATAGGGGGTCGTTTTGACCGTTGGGGTTTTCATAATTATTGTATGGCCTTGCCTTACAATATGAGCGCCTTGGGGCAACTGTTTGTTGTGATTTGTGCTATATAAGAAAAAAAGTTGATTGATTGATTGATTGATTAAATGCTAAAGACTCACTTGGTGTGAAACTTGACTGATCAACAGCCTTTTGTGACACATTTGATAAAACCATTCCTTAGGCTGCCTCCTCAGCCAAATGGCTCTGTGTTACCCTGCTAAAACCCTGATCAATCACAATGCAAGAAGAAGCAACTGTAGACAGTCTCACAGTGGGACATGGCTTCGGAACCCCCAAGAACTCCTGATCCACATAGACAGTCTCACAGTGGGACGTGGCTCCGAGACCCCAAGGACTTGTAAATGAAAAGGACCCTTTGATCATCTTTTTCATCATCACAGCCCTATCATAGATAGAACACCACTACTTTCCTTTTCCTCTAACTCTGTGTTTATGTGTGAACAAATGTATTGTGTTAACACTGTATGCATAATTTCTTCCTGCCCTGATGTGAGTAAAAGCTGTGCTCAGAAAGCCACACTTTACACTGTTCCAATCAGAGCACACTCTCTGGTTGAAATAGCATCCAAAGCTTTGTATTAAAGCCTGTTATTTGACAAACAGTCAATGTCCTGACTCTTTCTTCTTCCATAGACAAGCCTGAAAATCCTTCAAGCTCGACACCACTAAGCCACTGTGCTAAACATTTTTTTGTATACTTACAGCGTTTACGTGGGTTCTTGTCAGTTCAAGGGTATGGACACAGCAAGATATTATAAATTTTAAAATCAAGACATGACATCCTTATAATTGAGATGACAGATGCCTTCAGCAATGTTATTTTGCATCTTTCTTTTTAACTTGTGGTCAACAAATGGAATTGCTATAATGCATCAATGTCTCCTTAATGTGAAGAAAATCTAATACGTAGATGGCAGAGGATGTCCTCAATCCAGGACCATTAAAACAGCTCAAGAGTCAGGTTGATTTGTGGAGCATTTTCCATTTCATACATTATGTCAGCATACCAATGGAACTGTTATTTGATTTTTTTTTTTTTTCTCTCTGCTATTCTGTGCTTGACATTACTTAAATCAATTTGCAAAGGTAATCACAGCTGTATTATCATCTGACTGGACAAGGGGTCCAGTGGATTTGGTGGAACAAGCCTGATGTTTGTCCTGAATGTCTCAAGATGGAATGGAGCCTCATATAATGGCAATAAAAATCTGCATTACCCTATCCCAAATATCTCCCTCATTCTTCCTTCAGTTGAGTCCAGTGGAACCTACATTTAGTCCCGAGGCCTCGTTAAACATCTTTGTCAACCTAGTCTGCAAATTTCTAATTAGGTGAGTAGGACATGATCTGGGTTGGATCAGCTGAAATCATTTATGTAATGTAAACACAAAAGTATTCAATAGAATACCTTGATCTGTAAAAGATCACAACTGGAAGTCTGGGTCTATAGGTCTATAACACACTGTCCATGCTGCGCTTCTTGTCAGTTCAATTTATTTCATTTATATAGCACCTAATCAAAACAAAGTTGCCTCAAGGTGCTTCACACAAGTAAGGTCCAACCTTACCAACCCCAAGAGCAAGCACACAGGCAACAGTTGTAAGGAAAAACTCGCTCTGAGGAAGAAACCTCAAGCAGACCAGACTCAAAGGGGTGACCCTCTGCTTGGGCCAGTAACCTTTTTTCATGTATTTGATGCCAAGTCCAATACCAACACCATTCAAAGACTTATTAGAGAGAGCACCCAAGGCATCCGGTCACTACTTACTAGGTCTGTCTAGTAAGACCAGAACCACAAGGACTCTAATGGCTTAGACCTTTGTCCTCTTGCAAAGTTGTGGACATGCCATACTCCCTTGTCCGGTGTCTTTCTGACTCCTGGACGTCTCTCAATGTCTTGGACTGAGCTGCTGGAGACATGACACGATAACATGAAACCACAGGCAGTTTTTTGTTTGCTGTATTGAAATGCTCTTCTGGGTGACAATAAATAGCACAATCTCTGTTAGTGTGTGCTTTTCTCGGAGGACACTACATCTGCAATCCCAAGCTGTCCATCTCCAACCAATAACCTTTGTCTGCTTCAACATAATGTTTATACTGTATCCTAGAAGCTCCACTTGAGCAAGCACTAGTTACAATCCATATTGGGTAATTCATACTTCCAGGAACTTGCCATATCTTATTTTCAGCAGCAGTCTGTGCTGTGTGTGCTAAATTGTGACAGTTATATGTTCAGCAGTGTACAACTACAGTTATAAAATATTTCTAAGCAGCTTGGTAACTAAAAATAGAGATGAGTGTGTTTGCTTTGACCCCTACAGAGCTCAAAGTGCAGTGATCCCTCTCCCAAACCCTCTAAATATCACTCCTGGTACACAGATGGCTCTGCCCTTTTTATCCACAGCAAAACAGCTTTTCACATCTGCCTCAGACATTCACTTTATTAATCTATATGCTACCCATCAAGCAAAATGTTAGATTTCAAGCTTTGTTGTGTGATGTCCTGCAGCTTGAGTGGTGCCAGTGTTTATCTGCATGCAGGGGTCTCGAGCTGCACCCTGTGTTCACAATACAGCTACTAAACCAACATTTTACCTCCTGTGGCATGCCTCATCATTTGTTATTAAACACAGTTCCCATGAAAATTTCTTCAGGGCTGCAGTTGTCAGTGATCGCCATAATGTCGCCATAAATGTCCCATATTACAAGTCCCCTTGAATCCACGTGAGAATATCTTTTGTGCTACTTTGTAGCTGACATTGATTTTCACAAAGCATTTCATTTTTACTGCGCTGCTCTCTAGGACATCCTGACAATTCACCACATCCCCAACTAGTTGCTGGACATCATAGCTGGCCTATACACGGGTACTGTGAGTTCTGCTGGGCAGAATCTTTGACTTCTTCCCAGTGAATGCTGGTGTTTGCCATCCCTACAGGACCTGTACACCTTCAGGGTCCTGAGGCGAGCAAGGAAGATAGTGACCGATCCCTCTCACCCTGGACACAAACAACATTTTGTTACCTTCCCCTCTGGCAGATGGCTGAGGTCCATCAGGATGAAAATCTCAAGACACAAAAACAGCTTCTTTCCATCTGTTGTGTGGGCCGCTGAAGAGGAGGTACTGCTGGCCCACCACCACCAGAGGGCGCCCTGCCTGGAGTGCGGGCTCCAGGCACCAGAGGGCGCCGCCGCCTCACGTGAGCAGCTACGGTGACAGCGTCACCCATCACCTGAGACAGCTGACGGCAATCATCTTGGGGTATATCAGCAGGACGGCACCTCCACCTCATGCCGAGATATCGTTCTACCTACGATGGTAACGTACAAAGCTGACGGAGTGTATCCTGTTTGGATTAGTGTATAGCTTGTGGAGTACTGGTCCAACGAGAGGTGGAGGTAACTTCCCGGCTGTTCGGAGTTCTTGGGTGCAAACGCGCCCATCTAACTGTCTTTGTTCCTCGCCAGCAGTACCAGGTCCGACACGCGGAGGCAGTGGCCACTGGAGTTGGGCACTTGGCGGCTCCAGTATTTCCGGGGTCCTGTGGCGGAGGAAGCCGTGTGGCTTCGGGTCTTACCTTGGAGAGGCGTCTCCTATCTTCGAGCCTGCCCACACGACACTTTTGTGAATTGACTGTTGTCCATTTCGTGATGGTTGTATTCGTTGTGCACGTTCACAACAGTAAAGCCTGTTATTTGACTTTCTCCATTGTCCGTTCAATTGCGCCCCCTGTTGTGGGTCCTGTGTACTGACACTTTCCCAACACCATCCGCAGTTAAACTCATAAATAATGCCACAGAGCCAATTTACCCTGCCTCTCTCCCCACTCCCACAGACTGATCATCCCTGTACTGTTCATCTGCATGCCTGCACAGCCCCTTCCCACTATAATCTATTTGATATAGTGGAATAGCAATTCAGCTTTGCCCATTTGTCTATTTGGCTCCTTTACTTCTTACAGAAGTATTTTTTCCCTTCCTTTTACTGTTGTTTATGCACCTATTACTCTTAAGATGTATTTTCTTTTCCTTGTTGCTTATGCACCAATGACACAGATCAAATTGCTTGTATGTGAGAACTTACTTGGCAATAAATTCAATTTGCTTCTGTGTGTCTGCCTCTACGGCGTTCAGTGCTTGCATGGAATATTGTTGGGTAGGGTTGTGTAAACCAGTGACCTAGTTGCCTTCATCGGTACGAAAGGTTATGGACCTTTATTTATATACAATGCCATGATCTTTAAAGAATCAGTAGATGCCCTGATTGCAGTGCTTAAGAAGCTGAGTGGAGTGAAGGGAGTTTCTGGGTTTGCAGTGTCCTCAATCAAGAACTGAGATCCATGCTTCAAATGAGATTCTGGATTCAGCCATCAGTATGAAGTGAATGTGTCAGACTGTAGATTGACCAATTATCTTGGTCCTCTGCTTAGTGATGGAGAGATACCTGTGAAGAGCTTAAGAAGTAATGAGGCCACTGATCAGGGGTGTTGTGGTGGTCTGATTACCTTTTTAGGAGAATAAAGGCCAAAGTCTTTAGAGTCCTGGTGCTTCTTGTCTTACTGTGTGATTGTGAGACTTGGACGATAACAAGTGACCAAAGGTGACAGTGGATGTCTTTTGTCCCAGTTCTCTTTGGAGGGTACTTGGGTACCTCTAGAATGAATTTGTGTCAAACATGGTTATTTACAGAGATTCAGATGAGGATTATTACTTGCATTGTTAGGGAGTGTCACCTATGACAGTTTGATGCATTTCTCTGGGCATGATCCAGCTCACAGGTGCCTCAGTGTTGAATAACCCACCAAGTGGAGAATGCCAAGGGGTTCCCACATTTTACTTGCCTGCAGTAGATACATGCGAGAGGTGAGAATATACTGTTGTCTGCTTTGGGTCGTTTCCAACCAGGAACCAAGGTGCAGCACAGCACTACTGCTTGCTCTTAGACCTGACCTGACTCTCTCATGTCTCCGTCTCTCTCAGTGTATCACAATTTGCAGTCAAGGATCAACATGACATGATGCATCACAAACATGAATCTTGCGTTGCACAGTGGAGAGTATGTGCTTCAAGTACCCAACCTTGTTTGGTTGCAAACAATAGCTTTGTCCCAATTCAGGGTCTGTGTATTTCTAAGATTGTGTTCTACAAAACAACTGTTGTGCAATGGAAACTGTTCTAACCCACAGAGCATTTTGTTGTTGCGCCATTAGCTTTTCCCACCCTACCCCCTTGTCGCCTGGCAATATTGACACCTGCACGAGAAGCTAGTGCAGTGGATGTAGCCCATAGTTGAGGGCCCCTTCACACAGAGTGCAAATATGTACAACTCAGACCGACACCCGTCGGAGCAGCTGGTATGAGTGAACCACGAAACATCTCACCGATGAGTAGGCGTGCACAATGCCAGTCCGACGATTCGTGCACACAGGAACACAGTGCACGCAGGAAACACAGCAGCTTTATACATTATAGCTTTATAATAAAAATTAAAAATAAAAATGACATGCCACCCACGGGAATCGAATCCATGCCAAAAGCTCTGATTGCCAGTCAAAAACTTTACCACTAAGCTGCAATCGCTATCATGTGAAAGCTGCAGGAAACTGCATCATATCAGGAAGGACATGGACATATTTAAAAAAATAAATAAAACTGCACACCATATAAAACACTACATTTTATTGAATACCTCTTATCAAGCGGACAATACAAATATGATCCGTCTGTTCCTCTGTAGATGACCCATGGTCACAGACTCTTCTCATGTCCACATCTGCTGGTCCGGTGCATCCACCTGGCCGTGCACACATTCTGCCCGATACGCGTGTCTTGTGGACACTGTGCCGCAGGACTGACACCACATCATGTGGAACAGAGCTCACGTGGGTGGTGTGTGACAGTCAGATCGCCTGCTGCGTGTTCTGATCTGACGGTCCGTTTTAACCTGGGAGCAGCCTGTCAATGTACACGCCGTGCGCGCGCCCGCCTCGCTGCAGCGTCATCGCCACAGCAATATATGTTTTATTTATGTCCACGTAAGGACAGCAAGAAACACACGCACGTCACAGTGGGGCAGTTGTAGTTCGTGTCTGTCCAAACACAGTACGTGTTTGTCCAGCTGGGACGTCCAGATCCACACCATCCCACAGCTGCTTCTGTCAGCGGCCACACCTCCTGTCAGTTCAGCGCACACATCAATGTGTCAGTGTGTGTTTGCAAAGCCACACTCATGGGGAACTTAGAAAAATTTCACATCCACCTTGACAGTGATTGTCTGCTGACTGTTTTCGTGATGGTAGTACGAATGGCCAAACATTTTCCAAGTGCCAAACAAGCGGTGTTAGATGTCCGTGTGTGTCACCTGGACACCTGCCGTGAGAGGGTTCCATGGGCTCGCACAAGGCTCTGTCTTTCAGCCGCCGGTGTACATTAATAGTTGTAGCAATAGGTGCACGAGGCAGCTGCAATATTACAAGTTTTGCACACGATTCCTGCTTCATGCACACTTTATGAGCAATCGACCAAATACGTACTATGTGCAATCTTTTTTATACTTGTAAGCATTACTTTTACGATTTTACATTTGGAACCTGAAGTCATCCTTCTGTTTATTTTTACCCAAGGCCAACATATGGCCATCGGGTATTGCGAAGACCTGGCATTCGTCTGTCCGTCTGTCTGTTGTACTCAGCATAAGTCCACTGCAACAGTTTTGAAATCACAGGGAACATTCTTGGGACACAGACCTTGGACAAGTTCAAAGATGGCTAACCTTGACATATTTTAAGAGGTTAAAAAGTCGCATTTTGTTTGAATCTGTTCCTGCTTTGTTTTTGAGTGTCGGGGGATGACAGCCAATCAGAGTGTAGCAGCACTGTGGCGTCAGTGGCTGGTCTGGTTCAAAACCGCTTTGCTTTGTGTTTTATATGCATGTCTCTCATAATTATGTATAAAGCTAGCAAGAAATAAACACTTCTAAAACTGAAAATGCCGTTTTTGGAACCTAATTTCATTCATTTAATTAATTAATTAATTTCATTCATTTAAAAGACAAATGCAACACGCAGCGTTCATCATGAATGAAAACGAGCAGAAAGAAGCAACAACCAAACTAATAACCCTCTGAACTTATTTGGTGAATGATAGCATGGTGATGTCACAGGGCTGGTAGCTAGCTGGACAACTCTGTTCCTTTTGTGTAAATATAGATGATGAGGATGAGATGAGATATACCTTTATTGATCTCACAGTGGAGAAATTATGTTTACATTCCAGTTACCTCAGACCGCAATAGTCCACAATTATTACTTGTTTACCGTAATAATGGCACACATCAGAATTAAAGACAGCACATACACATTTTGACATTGTTATGTGCACTAAATTTGACTAAGTCCGTTATCCGAATTGAGGCAACTGGGTGAAGGTCACGCAGCAACCCTGAGTTGTGCCACCGTCAGCTTGGGGGAACTGGGGACCAGCATCTAAAACCGCGCCGCCCCTGCAGAAGGGAAGGGGGGGTGACGTAAGCAGAAGCCTGAATGGGGTGTGTGTGATGGGGTAGGAGGGGGTGGGGGAGAGGGAGTGGAGCATGTTTCAGTCCTACGAACACAGTTTATTGTCTTTGTAGGTTGAGATAAGAAAGAAAGGAGCCAAATAATCACCAAGGCCGAAGACATTCCTCTGGAGGAAAGAGTCGGGCAATTTGTCCTTCAGTCTTGATAAGCCTGCCCATGGTGTGGTTTGAGCAGTGAAAAACACTTTTTTACAGTTCCACTTGAACAACCAATCCCGAATAATGAATTAAGAATATTCCCAATTATGAATTAAAATATTCCCCGGTCTCCGAAATCTTCAATTTCATCTGCAAGGCACGCATCTCCAAGATGTCATCCAATTTGCATCTGAGTTCAAGAGTCATCACAGTCTGAGAATGCAATGCCTTGCCCACCTCGTTAATCGATGACTGACAAGCGAGGGGCCGTGGTTCTTTGATGCCGCCGTCTTGACAATTTTCCAATAGATCAGGGTAGCACATAAGCCAGAAATACCAGCCCTGCTACAATAAGACCAAATATGAATAAATCCTCGACGTCCTCAACCGAGAAAGGCGCCAAGCATGCAATACGCCAAGGACCCCCAGGAGTCAAGAACATAGCCAGCAGGAGTGTTCCATCTGGGCAGGTAGGCTCCTCCAGTCCTGACCTTCTTGTAGAAAAGATTGGTGTCAATAGTGTTCAGAGACCAGCTGATCAATTCCATGGTTAATCCATAGTAGTCCAATAGAACCAGTATCCAATATATTTTGAGGAATTCACAGTCTGGTGAAGTAGGGACTTGAAGGTTTAAAGCAGAGAGCAGAGATAAGGGAGAGTGGAGGGAGATACGACCGCCCTCGTCGGAGTCCCCAAGCTGAAGAAAAAATATAACCTCTGTCATATATTATGTAAAAGTTAACGAGAAATAAACACTTCTAAAACAGAAAATGCTGTTTTGGAACTAATACCACCTCTGACTTATTTCCGGATGTTAGCTGATGATTGTTACAGGCTGGTAGCTAGCTAGGTAGCTAGGTAGGTGATCTACAAATATTTCTTGATTTGCAAACTTCCCTTTTTGTCAAATGCTCATGTACAGCACACACAAAGCCTCCTGCAGACGTGATTTGAAAACTTGGCGGTGTCCATGACCTGGCTCAGTGCCTGTTTTTTAGTGAAGACAGATCTCCTGACCTTGATGCTGTGATCTTGGAATCACTGGATGACCTGGATGGAGCCCAGGAGAAGCGTGTGAGCAGTTGCAGATTTGAGGCTTATGAATTTCCTGGATGAAGACCAAAGTGTTGTGAAAGTGTAGTGACACGGACCCACAACAGGGGGCATAAATGAACGGACAATGAAAGAGTCAAATATGAACACTTTACTGTTGTGAAAAGCACAACCAAACACAGCAGATTACAGGAATATGTACAATAGTCAATTAGCAAAGGTGACGTGTGGGCAGCTTGAGGATAGAGGACCACACGATTTCCTCCGCCACCGAACCTGGAGAATATGAGCCGCCAAATCCCGAACACCCCAGGTGGCCACTGTCTCCGCGTGTCGGATCTGGTACTGCTGGCGAGGAGCAGAGACAATCAGAGTGGTGGGGTGTGAACACACAGTAACAACAACGGTGGGAATTCCACCTCCACCTCTAACAACACTCGTGCAGTGTCTGAGTAACCACTTATCTGGATATGCAGTGTTGAGAAGGTTACCTCCTAAGGTAGACGATATCTCGGCACCGAGGTGGAGATGACGTCCGGTCTTTATGGAGTGGGATGATGAGTGTAGATGGGTGACAGCTGTCAAGAGATAATGAGTGACAGCTGTCACCCCAGGCTGTGTCCGTGGCGCAGCGCCCTCTCGTGCCTGAAGCCCGCACTTCAGGCAGTGGCCCCTCTGGTGTGGGCCAGCAGTACCTCCTCTTCTGGCGGTCCCACACAACACAAAGATCCAGGGATTTAAATTAGTTATTGTCCGTTGTTCAGAAATGTTTCTCTCTATGACGTAGGAAGGCCACTATGCTGCAAATGCATTTGGCTGGTCACAGCTGTGGCCCAAAATGCACCATTGTACAGCGTAGACACTTAAGCTGCCAACCAATTCAGGGGATGCATCCTTTGAAAGGCATTGTCTGCCTCATGTGCCCTAAGTGCATGACTGGGCTGTCCCATTTCAAAGGAAAAAGAGGAATATGTAAGGGCAGGTTATTATTATTGTTCAATATTAGCCCTCTGCATTTAACCCATCCTAATTACAGTCAGACACAATCCAACCCACTAGGAGCAGTGGGCAACTACTGTGCTGCACCCAAGGGATCACTTCAAATGTGAGACACTGCTTGGTCAGGGGCAGAGGAAGGAGCAGACCCCTTAATAAGCATGTTTTTTGATAGTGGGAAGAAACCCATGCAGGCATGAGTAGAACATGCAAAACTTGTTTTTGTGTTTCCACCACTGGCAGAACCCTTTTGTTTGGCAGGCGGAGCCACGTAGTGTTGACAAGCATGTCATTGAACAAGCTTATATGCTTTCGCGAGGTCTCTCCTCCACACCGAGGCCAAACAACAGAGTAATTTAACATTATTTGAATTTATTTGTCCTTGGTGGCTCATTTGATTATTTTCATCACATGCAGAGTGCTAAGAGTCGACTGATGTCTGTGATAAACGCTGACTGTGAATGAAGAAACTTTTAAAAATAAGTTAATTTATTGTTGTTGCACAATGCGTTGGGTTCCTATAGTTCGGCTGAAAAATGAACCAGGAGCAGACAAACGCAGAGGGACGTCTTTTAAATGCTGCAATTCTTCAGCTATGACCAAGGAACTAAAGTATTTTTAGATGTCGTTTCCAAAATCAGGACACTTTATGTGGATATGTTTTTGTCAGGCTGTGATGATGAATCCAACTGAAATGAACAGGTAAGATTAAAAACTTATATTACTCCGTGTGTCAATGGTTTAATATTTCTAACCGTGTGACTGTTCACATGAGGACTGCAGCTTTCAGTCAATCAAGGCACAGCATCAATGGACATATTTTGACTTATGAGTAACTTACAAGAAATGTGTGTCAACAATCGCATAACTTAACTAAACTTATGTCCTGCGTACATGGACATATGAGCCATACGCTAACATGCGTCAAAAATATTTTGCATGCCCAAAAATTTTTTGACGAACTCCCGTACTACACTGTAAACCTGCATGCTTCAACGTGCTCTTAACTTACCCATAACTTATTAGACGTACGCCAGCGTATTTGGCGTATTTTTCATCCGACTGCATTGTTTTCTAATCAAGTTGTGACAGGACTGTTAGCAACAGCAGCTGTAATCACACAAAATCATTGACTAACATCAGACGGCTAATCTACAAGTTAGCTGTTGATTGCGAAACAGTGATTAGACGGCTAACGTTTGGCAACTAAACCGTAGTCTACTAAGTAGATTTAGTAGACTAAAAGATTATATTGCTTTATGAAAGTGTCTTCTGTGTCCTTGGACAGGCACTCATCTGCATTGTCTCAGTCCACCGAGCTGTGGGTACTGGTCTTGGCTGGGGAAGCTACCTGCCTGGATTGATGTCCAGGCAGGATCAGTCTTAGACGCTCTTCCACTTCCGCTATGGGATCCAAAGATGGGCCCGAGCACCAATGGGCCTCTGGTACTATAATGGACTTCTACTGCTGTGTCTTGTACATGGGTTTGGTCTTAATTTAAAAGCCATACATTACAAGACATTTCCATTTAAAGAAAATGGGTGGAAAAATCAGCTGCTTTTATTTGCTCTTTGAAAAACAAAACCTAAACCTGCTTGCATAGAGAAACAGAGCAATCACTGACTGCAGTCCATCTAACAAACACTATGTCAGACATCTTTATCTAAGCAGATTGCAAATAGTTTCATTTTCTGCTATTCCTCTGTCTCCATCGTTCACTTTCTGCCTTATGTTGGCATCCAGCTGTTTGTTTACACAGGCAATGGCCTTGAACACATTAATTGTAATCTTTATGTGATTGTGAATGCAATGCAGAGAGAACCACAGTCTCCTGGACATGTTTGGGGTTTTTTCCTCACTGGTTAAGCCTGTCAGATCAGTGTGTCAGCAGGACATCAGCCAGTTAAGATGCTGTGTGTGGAGGTCCATCCGTCAAGGCTGAGCACCGTCTGTGTCAAGCACGTTTCCACCCAGGGTAGGAACTTTATCACTTATACAGTCATTATCAGTCTCTGTCGTGTTGCCATCAATGTTACATCAGCAGAGCTGGTGAGAGGTACCAAGGCCAGGATACTGTGTCAGCAGAGAGCAGAAGGCTGAAGCTGTTTTTCACCAAGTCTCCATGGCAGGTGTCTATGGATCATCTGAACCGCCCCCACTCAATATGCCCAACATTTACTGGACATCAAGCTGAGAGGCCTGGTACCACCTACCATTTATTTATTTATGAGAAACAACCTGAAAGACAGTTTGTGTTACCTATAATCTCTTGAGACTGAGCACTTTTTGAGTTTTGACCAAAATACTAACTGACATAATGCATTCCTGTTGACACAATGTGTTTGAATAATAATGAGCTTTATTTAAAAAAAAAAAAAAAGTGTGATGGCATTGACACCTACCATATTTTCCAGAAAGTCACATCAGAATCTAAGTGGCATTTTTTTTTTTCAAGCAACATCATCATCGCAATGGATTGGGTGAAGAGCACATACTGTTTTAGGATTGTGTCTCAGGTGGTCGAGCAGGTATATTAATAAAACAGAAGCTTGGACGAAGGATTTCTGACTTCTCCTCCGTGTAAAAGTGACCTTGAGAAAGATAAAACCCCAAACTGCTTTAACTCTCAACCAGACTAAAAGTTAGAGGGAGATTAGCATGAGGAACACTGGCTGGCTGCACTGGCTAAAACATGAAACAAGTCAATAAGAAGCCTGACAAACAATGCTTGTCAATTTAACCACATTTACTATTTCAAATTAGGTGGCTTGACTATTTGAGAAAGACTGCCGTCTTGTCCAGGGTGTAGCCCGCCCTCGCCCTGTGACTACGGGGCTATGCTCCACCCACCAACCTTGATTGGAGAAATTGCAGTTATTCCGTTTAATACAGTCAACACTCGTCAACCGGGAATATTGCAATTAAATGGTTATTGATTCTTGAATTATTTGACATAACTAAATATAAATAGATTAAAGTAGTCAGTTATCTCGGTCTATGTGAATTGGATTAAATTAGCAGCTTTTATACTGTAATCTGTAATTACAACTTCTAGAGTTTGTTTTTCTTTTGTTTTTTTTTTGTTTTTTTTACTTTCTTACTCAATATAAAGCTTATTGGGGATTGCAGATTGGTTGCAGGTGAGCAGACACAGCAGCTGCTGAGGATCAGATGGGCGGGCTGGAGGAGGGAACACAGAGTCCTGCCCAGGCCTATACAAACATGACACACACCAGGGAGGGAAAACGACAAAACACACAAGGAAAGGGGAAACTAAAGCATAAACCCTAACAGTCTTAGATATTAAAGTTTGCAGCTATAATAATAATAAGAAATTAATCATTTCACTTTAAATGTAAAGAAACTGTTGCTTACAATGTTCCATTGCATTTTATTTTGATTGCCACTTTTTAAAGCATAAACGTTGGGCTTTGCTGTCTTTACAGAATGGAATTCACCCATCTACTACTTTGCATGAAAAAAGGATACAGAATGTCAAATTGCATTGCTGTTTAATTTTTCATTGTTGACAGATATTGACTCCAAACATATGAAGTTGTGTTGTATGGCTGGGGGGCCTGGCTGCCTTTTTGTTTCTGTCTTTTGTTTTTCCTTCCAGGTGGCTTGCATTTGGGACTGAGTGGCTGTGTAGCTGAGTTTATCAGGACCTCACCCTGATCACCTGAGGCTGATCACCTGCGGCTCGTCAGGACTCACAGCTGTGGTGCATCTACATGGATTGGAACATGGTGGCATTTAAGACTGGAGTACACAGTGTGTATTTGCCAGAGACTTGACCTTGTGTCCAGACGGGTGAGATCGTCGTCTCAAGAGCCATCTCATCATCAGTGGATGCAGAGAACGTCCAGGTTTGATGCATGGTCTGTGAAAGAGGAGGGGGTGAGGTCTCACGCTCGTCAGCACACTTCCTGAGGTACGTTAGATTTTGTGACTAACATTTATACAGTCAGTAAATGTGGTGTCCCTCACACCTTTATTATATTGAGCTGTATGTTGGTCGTTTAAATCAGCTTCCACTGCAGTGGAGTTTTGTGAACTGGATGTTCCATGCCTGCAGGGTGGGAAGCTGATTAGTAATCAAGCCAGGAAGTGTTTGCTGTTTGTGCACCTTTGAGCGGGGGGGGGGGGGTTGGGGTATTTTTCTTTTTGTTCCCTCTCTTCTCCTCTGACTCCAGCCGGGTGAGCCGTAGAGTCGGCGTTGCTGGAGTGGTGCAGTTTGGTTATGCTGGGCGTTTCCCAGGTAACCTCTGCACCTGGGAGGGGGGGGTTGGGGTATTTTCTTTTTGTTCCCTCTCTTCTCCTCTGGCTCCAGCCATGTGAGCCGTAGTGTCGGCGTTGCTGGAGTGGTGCAGTTTGGTTATGCTGGGCGTTTCCCAGGTAACCTCTGCACCTGGGGGGGGGGGTGTTTTTGTTTGTTGATTCCCTGTTCCACCTCCGGCTTCAGCGCGCCTTTGAGCCGTCTGCCATCGGCGTGGCTGAGGTTTGGGGCAGTGGGATATACCCGCAGCTGGTGGCTGGTTTGGAAGTCGGAGGAGTGGCGCCGTTTTGTGCCGTCTGCCATAACCGCTGTTCCACTCCTCCCGGTTGGCTTCTGGGGTATAGTCACGGTTGGTGACACTGGACGTGCTTCCAGTTTCCACTGCGCCAAGGGGGTGGGGTTGGGGTTGTTTTGTTTGTATGTTTTTTTTTTCTCCTTTTGTTTCCGCCCTCAGGGTTTGACTGTGGTGTCCTCTGGGGGGGAAAGGGCTGTGGGTCCATCTAGCCATAGACGGCCGGGGCTGGGTCCGTTGGTCATGAGGGGAGGCGTCTCCTGGGGTTGATGGAATGGTCCTCTGGGAGGCGCTGGGAGTCCCCGTGGGTGACGTTGGATCCCAGAGGGACCTCGGCTGTGGTTATTACTCCTGGAGCTGGCGGGATGTCCTCTGGGGGGTGTTCTTCCCTACATGTCGTTGGGGGGGGGGGGTGTTAGCAGTTTTATTTGCAAGCTTAAGTTTGGGTTTTTCTTTTCTCCCCTTCCCGGGGTTTGATGGAACGGGCCTCTGGGGAGGGGGGGGGGGTGTTTTGGTTGTTTGTGTTTGTCTTTTTTGTTTTATGACTAATCAGACTGTGAACATGGTTGGACAAAGGCTGACCGCACAGGTTCAAGAACTCCTGGCCACACCTGTGCTAATTGACTGATAGAAACAAGGGCAAAGATGCAGCCAGAGGAGAAGACATCTACCGTTCTGTTAGATGAAGATTCTGTTGGAAGATGAATGCGGATACGGTTTCCAGCCATGGTCCCTGGAGGGGGGTGTTTCTCCTGGGCCAGGTTTGTGTGGTCGCCGGGAGGCTTCCCGTGAGGGTGGGGTACTGTTGTATGGCTGGGGGGCCTGGCTGCCTTTTTGTTTCTGTCTTTTGTTTTTCCTTTCAGGTGGCTTGCATTTGGGACTGAGTGGCTGTGTAGCTGAGTTTATCAGGACCTCACCCTGATCACCTGAGGCTGATCACCTGTGGCTCGTCAGGACTCACAGCTGTGGTGCATCTACATGGATTGGAACATAGTGGCATTTAAGACTGGAGTACACAGTGTGTATTTGCCAGAGACTCGACCTTGTGACCAGACGGGTGAGATCGTCGTCTCAAGAGCCATCTCATCATCAGTGGATGCAGAGAACGTCCAGGTTTGATGCATGGTCTGTGAAAGAGGAGGGGGTGAGGTCTCACGCTCGTCAGCACACTTCCTGAGGTACGTTAGATTTTGTGACTAACATTTATACAGTCAGTAAATGTGGTGTCCCTCACACCTTTATTATATTGAGCTGTATGTTGGTCGTTTAAATCAGCTTCCACTGCAGTGGAGTTTTGTGAACAGGGTGTTCTATGCCTGCAGGGTGGGAAGCTGATTTGCAATTAAGCCAGGAAGTGTTTGCTGTTTGTACACCTTTGAGTGGTCTCTCTGTATGTTGAGTGTGGACTCATAAGGATTCCTTCTTTCACAGACTCGGTTTGTCGCGGCCACCTGGGGGGTGTCGGCGGGGTCCTTGGGTCCGAACTGGTTCTGGCTCCGGACCGTTTTGTGCTGCTGGGAGCACACCGCAAATCTGCCACGCCAGACCGCGCACTTATTTGTTTGTATTTTTTCACAGCACTGTTATGTTCATTAAATTCTGTTATCCTTTGTACCGTGCTCTGCTTATTTTATACTGGGTCCTTCAAACGCTGGTCGGTTCTCCGGGCTGCGTCCGACACATAACAAAGTTGAGGCAGAAAATGGAAACCACAGACTTTAACTTATAGCATCATATCCTCATTGACTGCTTCAGCCTCCGGTGAAGGGATATGAGAGGAAGCCAGTAATCAGTGCTGATGGATTTGATTACCTGACATGTTAACCTGCAATGAATGGAAAGGCAATTATCCGCACCTCTAAAATCAAGAAGAAGATGAAGAGCCACAAGGTTAATTGAAGGTTGATTGGATCATTCATGCCTGCAGCAGAGAGCACATACCCATTTTAATAAAAAACAAAATAAGGCACCAAGGCCCAGGTTTCATGACAGTGATGTCTTGTCTTTGCTGGAACTGCAGATAATAGTTACATGACTGACAGTAAACCACTGGTTTGGGGATAGTGGGAAGCTACACCCTTGACATCTGCACTTATGTGGGTGTGTGAAACTCAGGGATTCAAGTGGTTTTGCAGTTGCACAGTCTCAGCCAACGTTTCCACCAAGCAGTCCAGGTCGGTATGCCACAGTATGGAACACTATTTTGTGTGTTTCTACATCCAGATTTATGTGTGGGTACAAAAAAAAATGTCCTGTACCATATCACTTTTTCAGCACCCTTCACCTGGGCTACCAAGATAATGGAACGGTTACAAAAGGGAGTCGCTAGCCCATTGTTGTGCATTGATTGGCTCAGTCCCCATGTGATCATTCATACAGTTCCGATGGTTTGAAATATTAAAATCATTCACACACTGAGTAAATATAAAGTCTATTTAGCTTATCTGTTATGTTGTTTCAGTCAGATTCATCATCACATGACAACAAGTGTTATCTACATAAAGTGACCTTATTTTGGAAAATGGTGCCTGTAAATACTTAAATTCCTTATCATGGTTGAATAAAAGAAGTCCCTCTGTGTTTGTCTGCTCCAGGTGTGTTTTTCAGCATGAACCAAAGGAAACCGGCGCTTTGTCCCACCAACAAGAAAAATAACTTATTTTAAAAGCTGAAAGCCGCAATGCTCCATTCATTCACACCAGCATTCAGCACAGCCATGCGTCGTCTCTTCACCATTCTACTCGTGACAAAAATAGATTCCATTGATAATATGCCAAGAAAAACATTAACTTAAATTTTTTAAAAAATGTTAAATTACTCTGTGTGGACTTCATGTAGAGGGGGCAAGGCCCCGCAACAATGTCAGCATTCTTAATGGCATGCATGTCGACGTCTACCATGCTCCGCCTACCAAACAAAACCTAGCTGGCAGTGGAAACTCAAAGCCAAACCATGCATAACCGTTCCAATCCGTACCATACCATGCCATACCGACCTGGACTATTTGGTGGAAACGTGGCTTTCCTAACCATACTAGTGACTATCTTATCCCAGGGAGAACTGCATTTATATAGTGCTTTTCCATCTGCATCAGATGCTCCAAGCACTTTACAGATAACACCTCACATTCACCCTGATGTGAGGGTGCTGCCATACAAAGTGCTCACTACACACCGGGAGCAACTAGGGGATTAAGGACCTTGCCCAAGGGCCCTTAGTAATTTTCAGGTCAGTCTGGTCTCAAGCCCAACACTTTAACCATCACCTCCCCATCTATTCCTCTAGTGTGTCTCCTAGAAAAGGCCATCAAAAAGGGACTATTCCACAGAGTGCCGTTTCTTCCTGTTTAAATCTAAATAGCAAATTTGGGCACTTTTTGAAACATCATAGTAACTTCTTGATGTGTATTTGTCAATCTTGAACAAACTTGGAATACATCGTAGTTATGGCCTTAATCTGCAGCAGATTAAAATCAGGATCAAATGTTTATAATGTTCAAAAATTTGATCCCAATTCTCGAAACTATTAATAGTACACAATAACATCTGGGTGTTTGTAGTCTTAATGGCTTCTGTCATGTTCAAACGTCTTTAAATGGGGTATTCATAGTGACTGCAGCATAAAAATTTGAAGTCAATGCAGCCTTGATGAAAGTTTGTTGTGGTTTTTGTTCAAAGTTGAACAGCTTGATCATGTCTGGGTAAGGGTGCAAGAGTAGAGGAGGAAAGCCTGCAGCTGGTACTACTAAGGGAATTAAGCTGTTTCATCCCATTTTGCACTTTTTTGGATCATGGGTGAGCGTAATAGAATGGCACCCTGTGGAATAGCCCTCTTATGGCCACATCCTGGTCAAGTGCTTCAGCTGGTAGGCAACACCAGGCTAGAGCCACAATACAAGGCCTCAACAAGGCTCTGAATGCTCAGATTCAATACCTAACCTATGGTATTGGAATGAAAGCAAAGGTCACTATGAAGGAAGATCAGCTGCAACCCTTAGGAAGTCCTTTAGCAAGTGCCCAAGTATACATTTTATCACATTCAATGATGGAACAAACAAAAGCTCTCAGTCATGGGCACTGGCAAGCGAGATGGTGCACAAAATCTGTAACTTAAATTCTATTGTGAGAACATGTCAAATTTGGGAGCATGCATCACTGCGCCCACCACACAACTGAACCACCCCGGGTCCCAGGTGGCAAGCACCCAGGCAGACAACCAGTTTATCTCCACTTCTTGAAAGTAACTCTGTTGATCTGCCGTAACCAACGAGATGTGGTCGTCCACTTGGTCTTTTCCACATGCTGGGGTCCTCTACCCTGATTCACCTGTGTTGCAGATTATGACCAAAGAAACACAACACATGGCCAAAATGTTGCAGCTGACATTCTCTCACAAACAAAGAGGCTCTCTGGGTAACCACTTGTTAAAATGGTGAACTCCCTATGAAGATAAGACAAAGTGGGTATATTCAAAAAACTTAACACAAAGGATAAAAATATACAAATCTAAAAAGGGCAAAGCATGCCAAATCAGGTATTAGAGAGATATTTTAAACACAGTAGATAATCAAAATTCCAGTGCCCCGTGAGTCTAAACTTGATTGCGTTTAGAAGATGGACGGCCGGACGGATGGACAGTCATAATCTATTCAAGGAAAAGGATGGGAACCCCTCAGTCCCCTCAATGACAGAAAGTTAGAAATCTGAAATATACTTGCTTTTACCTACATGTTCACATACACATGATGGCTGCCTAGCTAACGTACTCTGCATTTGTTTGGCGCATCAGTCATGAAATTAAAGTTATGTGTCCACAAGATGCTGAATACACATGAATTGTAGGGGCAGTACTGGGATGATCTTCAGCAGTAAAACATGATGGAAAGTTTTGAAAAATTTGGTGACCAAGTTCGTAATTACCCACATCTATATAAGTATACTTGTCAGAACAGCTGGCAATTGATCAGCAAATATTTGATGTGAAAATGGAAGTTCTATATAGTCTGAGTACCCTGGTGTGTATGCCAAGGTGTGGTTAAACACAAGTATACTTCGGCTCTCAGACACATACAAACAAGTCCTAAGTATTCAAATGTTAGCAAAATCATTTTTTACACTAAATTTCCACATGACCCACATGCAATCTCAGTGATCCATGATGCTGACAGTCTGTGCAAAATCAAAAATGGGATGAGAAAAGACAATATCAAATATGCAAGACCATAACGGCCCTGGAATTAGTAGTATGATTATATTAAACACTGTCTGGGAACATGACACAAACAAAAACTATCTCACTTCTCTCAATCTCCAGCAAGTTGTTCAACAGAATATAAGTAAACAGGAAGAAGAGAAGAAAAAACAAAGGAAGCAATTAGAGAAAGTCAGTTTGGGTTCATACCAGGACAAGGAACAGTTGATGCAATTTTTATTGTGCGAAAATCAGGGAGGCAAAAGAACACCAAATGTCACTACACTTTAAGTTTATTGACTTTAAGGTTGCATTAATGCTGTCTGGAGAAAGTCCCTGGGAAATGTTGATAGCTATTGGCATCAGCTCTAGAATCGTGTTTATTATTGAAGCACTTTATAGCAACACAGAGCTTCTTGTTGTCAAGGATGGCCAGTGGTTTCAAATGTGTATCGGGTTTGTCTTTCATCCCCACCTTGTTGAATATATTTCTAGAATTTTTAATTTAGAAGCTAAAAGATCTCGATTAGCACTGATCCTCACTAACACTGTGTCCATAGAAGTCACATATGAAAGTTCACAACTAACGACTGTAAAGTGCAAAATTTTCTAGTCAGAAAATGGATCTGCACAGTGTGAGCGTTGAATCAGATGGCAAAAAAATAATAATTCTGGAAGTTGCTTTGACAGTTGGATTAATATGCATGTATCTGTATCCACTATGTGTTAAGTGTGCACTGACCACTGTATGTATGTGCAGCTCTTTCAAATAACTTTTGAGATGGACCTTGTATGCGAATTCTTGAATGAATGAGCTGATGTAGAGTGAACTCTTCTGTGCAATACTTTTGAAGGTAAGTTAAAAACTGTGAACTCTGACTATGGCTGCCTCCACTGTGAGTATGACTACTTTTTTGTGTATTTTTTACTCTTTACACTAGCGCAATAGACATGAAATTAAACTTAAATTGTGGCTACAAAAAGTTAAGCTTAAATTGTGGCTACAATCACAGCCACAGAAGCCTAAAACTCTTTCAGAGGTATCATGGGTGTCTTGGTGGCTTGCCTCACTGGTCTCCTTCTTGCACTGCCTGCTGTAGACAAATTTACCATACAAAATATGCTGTTTGTATTTCTTAGTGACTCATGTAAATGAAGTCCAAGACATATTCAGTAACTTGTAAATATTTGTGTATCGAACCCCTGACCCAGTGTTTATTTTCTTCCAATTACGTAGGGTCTCTGAAAACAGAGGGATTGTTTCTAGAAACGGCTGTAATTCTTAAATGGTCAATGCCATATTTGTGTAAAATCCTTTAAATTAAAGATGAAAGTTGATACTACATTGCAGAGCAGGTAGTTCAGTGGGTTAGGAGTTGTAGTACCAAAAACTGACTGGGGTTCGATTCCAGGTTTGTACATCCTGAGACAAGACACTTCATCTGCATCATCCCAGTCCATGCTGTAAATGAGTACTGAGGGGAAAAAAAACCTACAGTGGACTCTTATCTTGTCCAGGGGGAGTCTTGGACATTCATCCATTATCCAGGGTATGCACTGGCCTGATGGGCCGCAGGGTTTACGTCAGATTTGCTGCACCCACCAACACATCTTGATTGTTCGTTTTCAACTCATTGTGGCAGTGTGCAGAAGCAGTTTTACAGGTACCTATGTCCAAATACCTATGGTCCTGACTATGGTCTTTGCTATGTTTGTGTTGCACTGGCTTTTTGTCACAACACAAGAGGTCTCCCTCCGGTATGAAAGCATAGATTTATTGCTATTATGGTTGTTGTTACAGCCTCTATTAATTGTTCCTGACTTTGGCAGAGTTTAAAGATGTGTTTTCCCAGAAAGTGGATCATCTGGTTAATGTCTGGCCGTATGGAGGAGGTACGTTCCATTCAGTATTGCGATCTTTGTGTTTTTATACTGGTTCAGAACTTTGATAGATCTATCAACCAACCAACAATTTAGAGCAGGATACTCAGCCGTTTCCATGGGGTTACTTACGGAAAGTTTGCGCACCCACTCACTCATTGTCACACTTATTCACTAACTCATTCATTCTTACTTGCTCTGCAAATCCCATGAAAAATGGCTGAAAGAAGAGGTCCATGTGTGGATTCCTTAAAGTAGTTGCTTTCTTATTTATCACTGTATTGATGATTTTCCATACAATAGTTGAATTGTGTACTCTGGACAAGGTTAGGGCCTCCACAATCGTATATTCTAATAAACGGTTTGTGCTCCCGCTAATAAATAATGCTTCACAATTTTATGAGGTTATGACAGTTTGCAACTGTACAGGCTGGACTTCCTAAGATAATATTTATCTGAATATGAGTCAACAAAAGTTTATTATAAGGACTGCTGAGAAACGATGGACATAAACAACTGCCGTCAGTACGGTTATAATGATCTCCTGGGTCTGGATATATTTTAATAGCGTGGAGGATATTTTTATGCTGCAAGTACATCCAGTACCTTGCAGTTTTACTGCATTAGTGTATATAATGTAGTTTTCAATTCAAACTTGGTTTAAATACATCTAAAGGTAACATCATTCCATCACAGGTTGAGAGACAACATGCAACCTAACAGGTCAAAATTATTTCAATGTCTAACTAATCTTTCAAATGTAATGATTAGATGTAGGGCATCACAGTGGCTTAGTGGTTAACACTGTTGCCTCACAGCTAGAAGGTCATGGGTTTAATTCCTGCCTGTGGCCTTTCTGTGTGGAGTTTGCATGTTCTCCCCGTGTTTGCATGGGTTTCCTCTGGGTGCTCCGGTTTCTTACCATATCCAAAGATGTGCGGGATAAGGTGGATTGGGATCTTTAAATTGTCCGTAGGTGTGCGAGTCTGTTTGTGGCCCTGTGACAGACTGGCGTCCTGTCCTGGGTGTACTCCGCATCACGCTCTATGACTGCTGGGATAGGCTCCAGCCCCCCGCGACCCTTAATTGGACTAAGCGATTGAAGATGAGTGTGTGTGAGTGAGATTAGATGTATATTTACGAAGAAAAGTTGTTTCTTTAGTACTATCACTCTTTTCAGGGATACACAACATACTTAGCCAAATTTCAGAATGATTACAAAAGGTAGTCTTCTCATTTTTGCACAGTGGTTGACTTAAGTAGCAGCTATCATAAAAGAAATGATAGCATTTTTTTCTGAAATTGAATCATTAAGAATGGTCAAGTTGATGGAACATAATTTTGTGTTTCAAACCTTTCAGTTCCAGGCATCCAAGCATGTGTAAGGTCAATCATAGTAAACCGTCTACATCTTCTGTCCTATACCTTCTACCCTAACCTACCCTCCATTATTGGACCTTACTCTCTATCCTAGGGCTCTTTACCCACAACCTTCTGCGCTACTTTTTCCCCTCTACTCTAACCTCTACCCTAGTATTCTATACATTACCTTCAGCTTTCTGCATCCTACCGTGTACTCTAACCTTTATCATTTCCGTCCTGAATCTACCCTCTACCTTAGTGCTCTAGTTGTCTTTACCCTATCAATCTTCTGGATCTTACTCTCTACCCTATCCTACCCTCTACGCTATTGTACTTTATATATCATACCACCTACCTGTGCCCTTTATCCTTGTTCTCTATCCCCATACTCTCTGCCGTACCATCTACATTTACAGTATATACACTCTGCCTAATCTTCTACCTCTACCACTATACCCTCTATTTGACCCAACCTCTGTCCTTTTCCATACTCCCTTTGACTCTGTGTTCTACCTTTGGAGTAGTAACAGGGGATACCTGAAACTCTAGAAACTGCCAAAGATGCACAATACTTGAATGTTTCTTTGGTATTTACACCATTATTGTAAGCTATGGCACTACTGTCCAATGGTATGTAGATTTAGTTATAATAGGATCTGACATTGCACTGTGTTACATTAAGAACTGCATGGACATTGTCACAGTGGATAAACGCATCCGGGTTTATCCTAATCAGAAGCCCTGGATGACCAGGGAGGTTGAGCATCTGCTGAAGGAAAGGGGCACCACCTTCAGTTCTGGGAACAGCGTGGCCCATATCAACCTGAAGAGAGGGCTTCGGAAGGTCAAGATGGACTATAGGAAGAGAACTGAGGACCACCTGGAGAGTAACAACAGCAGGTGGGTGTGGCACAGTGTCCAGCACACCATGAGCTACAAAACCATATGTCAATGCCAAAAATGTCCCATTTTGCAAAATATGCTGCTTCTACCCTCTTATGGAGATCATCCAACCTTTTCAGGAAGCGTGTTTCTTTTACAGTGATACACCCAAAATGTATTGGTATCTACTTCAGATCAGGCCAACAATAGCTGTGTGTTGTATGATTTAAATACGAACAGGCCATCAGCTCCAACATAGATAAATATGGTGGGACAAACAGAAAAGGACACATGGGGAGAAAATCTGAACAATAACATGAGAAATCGTAGCATACAGATTGTCTAGTGGCACTCCTGTCGCCTCTCACCTAATTGTCGCATTAGAAAACTGGGTTGAAAATAGACAAACTGCCCTGCCCAGGCATTGGAATTATAGAGAAAATTGCATTTTAATGCAGAGGACAGCAGTTCCACACAGCTGATGGAGCTCTGTGTCGACATTATTGCCACATGGCTGAAAGTCCACCTGAGAGAGAAAAAAAACCTACTTTAAAATCCATTATAGGGCTCATGCATTTCTTCTTCACACTGATACGCAGCAATAATAGTTTTATCACCAAAAGTAGGTCATCTAAGGAATTTAGCAAAATACTGCAGGAAAAAAGTGTAACAATCTGGATGGTCTTTTTCCTCTTTTGTCCGGAGGACACGACGTCCATGATTTCCAAAAATAATTTGAAATGTGGACTCATCAGACCACAGCACACTTTTCCACTTTGTGTCTATCCATTTCAAATGAGCTTGGGCCCAGAGAAGGCGGTGGCATTTCTGGATGTTGTTGATGTTTGGCTTTCTCTTTGCATGGTTGAGTTTTAACTTGCACTTGTAGATATAGTGACAAACTCTGTTAATTGACAATGGTTTTCTGAAGTGTTTCTGAGCTCATGCGGTATGATCCTTTACACAATGATGTCAGTTTTTAATGCAGTGCTGCCTGAGGGATTAAAGGTCACGGGCATTCAATGTTTGTTTTTGGTCTTGCCACTTACGTGTAGAAAGTTCTCCAGATTCTCTGAATCTTCTGATTATATTATGGACTGTAGATGATGGAATCCCTAAATTCCTTGCAATTGAACATTGAGAAACATTGTTCTTAAACTGCTGTACTATTTTTTTCATGCAGTTGTTCACAAAGAGGTGATCCTTGCCCCATCTTTGCTTGTAATCAGCTGAGACTTTTGGGGGATGCTCCTTTTATACCCAGTCATGAGTGTCCTCCGTCCCCAAATGCTTATTGAGTGTTGTTAGAAGGAAAGGTGATGTAACACAGTGGTAAACATACCACTGTCCCAGCTTTTTTGAAATGTGTTGCAGGCATCCATTTCAAAATGAGCAAATAATTACACAAAAACAATAAAGTTTATCAGTTTGAACATTAAATATCTTGTCTTTGTGGTGTATTCAATTGAATATAGGTTGTTTTTATTTACATTTTACAGAACGTCCCAACTCCATTGGAATTGGGGTTGTACAAAAAGTGGGGGCTGAGCATGAAATGACAACTGCGTTGGCAGGAAACTAGTGATGACACGTGTCATTTATCTTCATCATTATTTTCCACAAAATTTATTTTTGTTCTCCACAGGGATTGCTGGCTGACAAGATGAATACACTTTCATTATGTTACTTATTTGATGACTAAATTAAAACATGTCTCAGACTCCAACTTGCTGCTCGTGCACACAAACGCTGTCAAATTGTGATGGCTGAACAACATCTGTGACAGCCTCAAAATAGGCTGCCCTTTTCCACATGGTGTGTCAAGGGACGTTTAAATGTTTGTTGTCTGAGAAATGCAATTTTTTTAAGCAAATACGCACATGGTTATTCAAAACATAAAAGAGAAATTGGTCAGTGACAGCTCTAAAAACCTTAAACCAAACATTCGACTAAAAGCAAAGCTGTGTCCATCAGAACGCTACAGTTGAAATTGTGGTCTATTTGTCATTGCCATGCTTGGGCATGGAGCTTTTATTTAGCATTCTGTTAACCAGTTTTCATTCTTAAATCTCATTACTGTTGAGTGCATTTGCTCATAAATGCACCTGGCTGCACTGCCAGCTCAGGCAAATTTATTTTTGAAATATCAGTTTTGCTCACAATACCAGCCATCTCCCTGAGCACAGCTGTGCATCCTGTCATGGGTATCAAATGGGCAGCCACCAGAATCATGGAAATGGCAATAAAACATTTAAATAATTTACCAATTTTACAATAAGTATAGGCAGTAATAACTGTTTAAAATGATTACTTTATAACTAGATAGACTAATTATAATGGACAATAAAAAGAGGAATTATGCACAAATATATTAATCCATCCACAAGTAATTCAAATTCAAAATGTATTTGCAAAACCAACATTAATCCCTTTAAATACAACATATTTTTAAAATACAGTAATTAATTCATAAAAAAATAATAATAATCATAAACGTTTTAAAGAGAAGTGACTGAATTCACAAATGCAAATTTTAACCAGGTGATGAGAGCAGTTTCCTTTTATAGTTGCATTTATATTTGTGGGGAAAACTGTGACTAGTGCGACTTTTACTTGTTGCATTACAAGTCACAGCATCATGGCTTCAGTCTCCCATGTGCCTTCTGGCAAAGTGTATCTAAAATTAAACCCCTTACTTTTAAGAAAATGCCTTTTTTCCCACTTCACCATGAAAGTGTCACTGATGGTGCAACAGACAAAAGTTGCACCATGCACTCTCTCACCAGTCACTGCAACAGTAATTCTGCAGAAACAGAATTACAATCCAAGCAAATTTTTAATAATGAGCTAAAATATGACCAAATTCTGCTGTCATTGAAGTTCTGTTACCGAAACAAAATCTTAAAAATAGAATCAGGTCCAAAAGTAGTTAGACAGTGACATAATTCTAATTACAAGATTTGTCATTTTGCATATTTACACCACCACAATGCAATTGAAATAACACAAGCATTGTGTGTTTGTACTGTAGACTTTCAGCTTTAATTTTAGTTGCAATCACAGCCACAGAAGCCTACAACTCCTTCTAAGTTGTCTGGGTGTCTTGGTCACTTCCCTCACTCGTTGCCTTCTTACGCAATCACTCCGTTTTTGACAACTGCCTACTTCATACCATAGAGAATCATGCTGCTTGTATGTCTTAATGATTGACAGAAAGTCCAAGACATGTTCAGTGATCTGGAAATGTTCACATATCCATCCTCCAAAGAAAACCTGTTGTAAAAGCAATGATTTGTACTTAAATTTAATTTGTTTTTCCAATTACTTATGGGCTGTGACCATGGAGGCATTATGTATCCAAATGGCATAATTCCTCAAAGGTTACTGTGATATTTAATTTTTTGGAGGGGGGCGGGGTTACTGGCCGATAGGCCGCTAGCCCTATGTCGTGGCGTGGCGTCCAATGTAATCGTCGGTGTCATCTTTCATTACGATATCTCAAAACCTGTCTGATAACTTTATTTCTAATTTGGCAAGGGCGTAATACGAATCATTGACATTTTTTCCGTCTAAAAATCATATTCGTAGATTTGTTTGTTTGGAAATGGCGGCCATTTATATACCGAAAATAGCTCTTTTGAGCACTTAAAGGCAATATTTTCAAAAACAGTCTGATAGCTTTTCTAATTTGTCAAGGGCGTAATAAGGGTTATGAACATATTTCACATCAAAAAATTATAGTCATAGTTCGTTTTGAAACGGCGGCCATTTTATGTCAGAAACAGCCAGTTTGGGTATTTGGACCCAGTTTTCTCAAAAACTGTCCATTAACTTTTCTTTTAATTTAAAAAGAGTACAATATTGGTCATTGACATTGTTCCCGTCCCAAAATTATTTGCGTAGATTCCTTTGTTTGGAAATAGTGGCCATTTTTATGCCGAAAATGGCCATTTTACCTTGGGCTTTAATTGAGCCGTTAACCCACAGGGCCCTTGTCACTCTAGTTTGTTAAAGCCCTTGATTTAACATTAAAAAGTTGACAGTACAGATGTTTCTGGATTGCTTCATTTCACCTTTGCAGTGTTTGTGTACAGAGGCAAAATTACAAAAAAAATTGCCACAGTCCAAATACTTATGAATCTAACGCTATAAAAACAGGAAACAGCATATTTTCTTATTTGAACCTAAGTGTCAATCCAAAGAGCATTTTAGTTTCATATCATATAAAAAATTGTAAATAATTATAATAAATTCATGCATTTGGCAAGTAATGCTTAATCTGAATGTCACGATGCCTTTCATCAGAATGTCAGCTGTATATGATGTGAAGATTCATATCAGAATAACACAACTGCAAAATATGACCATTAACAACAGACAGAACAGAACAGAAATTCCTTTAGTCACTTTGTGCAGAAACACTTCAGCCAAACGTGACCTGTTGTGCTGTTATGGTCACACACCGTTTGTCCTGTGCGCACACAGCCTGTGTGAGATTGATCCATGTGATGAATATAGATCACCATTCAATTGTATTTGCCTGTTCGTTAGCAGCTGGTGTAATTATAGTTTGTTTATTGTCAAAGTGGTACATGTGTGCATGCAGCGCATGTGTGCATGTGGGCAATTCATAACGTCAAAGAGCCTCTTCCACACCGCTGGGAAATCAGCGTCTCACAGCTATCACCAAAACACATTTCCCAGTGTCATGTTTAAACAACAGGTGAGTCCATTTGTGCATATGCAATGTGCAAACACTGACGTGCATGCACAGATATGACAAATGTATAAACTACAATGACTGGGTGTCTTTGGTTATTGGTCTCTCCTGGGGATCCTCAGAAACTGCTGTACAATGTTCACATGCCTCAGTCTTGAGGTCTCCCGCAACTGAAAGTGTCCAAGGAAATGCCCGCATGCTTGTAGTAGGTGGCAATGGGCCAGTTTCCAAGCAAGACTCAGAGTGCTGCCACAGTGTGATAGATGTGACAATGAGCAGAACCAGCACATACTACCAGAAGTGTGCCACAGCATACGTTCTACAAGAGGATACAGATTTTTAAGTAGTCACTCAAAATCAGTTAATTAACAGCAACTTTAATCTCTAAATGAAGCAGGTGTCCATTAGTCATCAGCTCTCAACCAATAAGAACCACTCACATTCCTTAAAACTTGAAAGTTCTCACTCATTTTTCTCTGTTTACAGATCACTGACAAAAAATTCCCTCCTCCACCCCACTGCCACCAGTTGGTGCCCGTCCTCTGCAGGCTCCGCCCCTGCCATTTCCATCAGCAGGATTTGTGATCATCTCAAGCCTACTCTCTGCCATTAAGGTGACCAGCCTCAAAATCTAATTCACCATAGGCTATAACTTTCTGTGCATTATCCTGTTGCATAAAAATCACTAACTTTAACTTGCCTTTTGAGTCCTTCTGGGAGAACTAATATGACCTAAATTACTTGGGTGGCAGAATGGCTGTTGGTTCCAGATTGTGAGTATCTGACAAATTCCAAACTCAGCGCAAGATGACAACTCCAGCTTAAGCTGTGAGTGTACTAATACCTAAACGTAACACAATGCTGAAATAACCCTTGACAGTATGATGATTGTCTCCTTTATAATTTGCAGTTGTTTGATTATTAAGATCCTATTGTCCTATGTACAATTTGTACATGTTCAATAATGTCCCTCTATCAACCTATCAACCAATCAATCCAATCATAAACAATATTTACATTTTAACAGCGTCTGCAGGAGAGCGTGTGTGTACGTGTATATGAGCTTTTGACAAGAGCGGAAGTTAGCTTTGACTTGGCGTAAGTTAGCCTGCACGCTGATGTCCGCAAAATGTCTTGTAAATCACTCCAGAGGTGTTAGCATGTTACAAAAACAGCATTTTAAGTTTTAGAAGTGTTTATTTCTCGCTACATTTTACAGAATATATGACATAGAGGTTATATTTACACACAAATGAAACAGAGTTTTGAGCTAGCTGGACCAGCCTGTCATGTCACCATGCTAATGTTCGCAAAATATCTTGTATGTTGGGAAAGTGTAGTGACACGGACCCACAACAGGGGGCGCAAATGAACGGTCAATAGATGAGCCAAAAGGTAACAATTTAATGTTGTGAATTGTGCACAACGAACATACAGACAATCTCAGAATATCATTACAGTCAATCCACAAAGGTGACGTGTGGGCAGGCTCGAGGATAGAAGACGTCCGTCCTGAGAAGAGCCGGAACCACACGATTTCCGCCAGCCACAGAACCTGGTGAATACTGGAGCCGCCAAGTCCCGAATTCCCAGGTGATCACCGTCCCCGACTGTCGGATCTGGTACTGCTGGCGAAGAACAAAGACAGTCAAGTGTGGGTGTGTGTACACCCAGTAACAACAGCGGTGGGAATGCCACCTCCACCTCTCACTCAATATGTTGCAGCGATCCCTCAGAGGAAAAAGAGTGCCGTCTTGCACAGCCTCCACAAAAAGGACCGGTACTCCTGCAAACACTCACAATAAACAGATTTACAAATGGCTGAGGATATTACCTCCAATGAAGTATGATATCTCGGCGATGAGGTGGAGATGACGTCTGGGTTTTATGGAGTGAGATGATGAAGAATGAGTGACAGCTGTCAGGAAGTAATGAGTAACAGCTGTCACTCCCGGCTGAGTCCGTGGCGGCAGCGCCCTCTCGTGCCTGAAGCCCGCACTTCAGGCAGGGCGCCCTCTGGTGGTGGGCCAGCAGTACCTCTTCTGGCAGCCCACACAACATTGTAAATGACGTCAGAGGTTCCAAAAATGGCATTTTCAATTTTTGAAGTGTTTATTTCTCGCTAGCTTTTATATAATATAAGACAGAGAGGTTATATTTACACATACACAGTTTGCAGCTAGCTAGACCAGCCAATGATGTCACCACGCCACTCTACTCTGATTGGCTGTCACCCTCGCTACTCAAAAACACTATGGTTAAACACTATGGTAAATTGGCACCTTTAGGACACATGTTTTAAATAACGACAGGAGTAGCAGCCGCACAGGGAGGGGATGGAAGCGTTGCCTCAGGACCCAGTTCAGACCCACTCAAAAAACTGATACACTGGATGATCTCAATTCAGTTATGTCCAGGATTTCCATCTAATAAATATATGAAGCCCCAATCTAAGAAGATTCTTAAGAAGATATTAGTGAATGAGGCTCAGTGTCCCCTGTAATTTTAAAGACTCTGGTAGTAAAAGGACTGGACTCATGCTGAGCACAGACAGACTGATGGACAGATGCAAAGCCTTCACAATACTCAATGGCCATATTTGATGGCCTCGGATAAAAATCTCAGCGGTCATAGGAGTGACACTTTATTAGGTACAACTCAGATTGGCCACAGAGTGGTAGAACTGCACTGGTATTACAGTTGAAGCAAATAAGGAAAACTGTCACTTGTTAAATCTTTTTTCAAACAGTCGGGTGTGAAGACAAGAGAGTGAGGCTTCAGCTGACAAAAAAGTTTTGTCTGACTGTCAGTCTCCAAAGTAAAAGACACACAATTCATCCTTCACAAAAGCCTGATCGCCATTTTTCTAAAACGTTCACAAAGCCAGCTGGGCCACTCATCCATTATTCTGACAGTGACAGCTTTGTGCTGTGAAGCACTCAGTGAAATGTCCCCATCCACTCTGCCAGGCGGAGTGGATAGACCAAACAGAATTAGTGCGAGCAGAACAGAGGAGCCCGGTTACACAGGTACAATGGAACAGGCGTGACGCTAAACCAGGAGGAGGTCATCTGCAAGTGGACAAACAGAAATATCATATGGAAGCTGTGTCTGCATTTTTACCCCGATGCCACAGTCACACACAGTCTAATATAAGAACGGCCACGATGAGTCTGTTGAGTTAAATAATGAATTGTGTGTTGCAGACTGATGTTACTGGATGAGCCAGTGTGAGCAAACTGCACCTCGTGTTGAGCGTTGCAACATGCGAGCTCACCAAATTATGCTTTTCTGATTGCAAGTGAGCTAAGATAGTTGGCTTAGCGAGCACAGTCATTAAATTAACAGTTACTGATGCCTAGTATACACAGGTGGCTATTTCAGAAAACATACAGTGCATCCAGAAACTATTCACAGCGCTGCACTTTTTCATCATTTTGTTATGTTGCAGCGTTATTCCAAAATGGAGTAAATTATTTTTTTTCCTCAAAATTCTACACACAATACCCCATAATGACAATGTGAAATTTTATTTGTTGTTATTAGTTTAATTAAAATTTTAAAAACTAAGAAATCACATGTACATAAGTATTCACAGCTTTTGCCATGAAGCTCAAAACTGAGTACAAGTGCATCCTGTTTCTCATGATTAGCCTTAAGATGTTTCTACAGCTTAATTGGAGTCCACCTGGAGTAAGTCAGTTGATTGGACCTACATACATGTCTACATATAAGGTCCCACAGCTGACAGTGCATGTCAGAGCACAAACCAAGCATGAAGTCAAAGGAATTGTCTGTAGACTTCTGAGACAGAATTGTCTCAAGGCACAAATATGGGGAAGAGTAAAGAAACATTTCTGCTGCTTTGAAGGTCCCAAAGATCACAGTGGCCTCCATCATCTGTAAATGGAAGATCAGATTCACCAGGATTCTTCCTAGAGCTGGCTGCCCATTTAAATTGAGCATTCAGGGGACAAAGGCCTTAGTCAGGGAGGTGACCAAGAACCCAGTGGTCACTCTGTCAATGCTCCAGCATTCCTCTGTGGAGAGAGGAGAACCTTCCAGAAGGACAACCATCTCTGCAGCAATCCAGCAATCAGGCCTGTATGATAGAGGGGCCAGGCAGAAGCCACTCCTTAGTAAAAGAGACATGACAGCCTGCCTAGAGTTTGCCAAAAGACACCTGAAGGACTCTCAGACCATGAGAAACAAAATTCTCTGGTCTGATGAGACAAAGATTAAACTCTTTGGTATGAATGTCAGGCATCATGTTTGGAGGAAACCAGGCACCATCCCTACCATGAAGCATGGTGGTGGCAGCATCATGCTGTGGTGATGTTTTTCAGCAGCAGGAACTGGGAGACTAGTCAGGATTGAGGGAAAGATGAATGCAGCAATGTACAGAGACATCCTGGATGAAAACCTGCTCCAGGGTGCTCTCAGGACAATGACCCTAAGCACACAGCCAAGATATCAAAGGAGTGGCTTCAGGACAACTCTGTGAATGTCCTTGAGTGGAAGAAAAAAGCAAAACGCACACCCAGATTTTGACATCTGCAACAAGAGTGTGCGATGCTGTATTTTGTCATTTTGAGTCTATTTCCTCTTCATCTGCACCTCAAGTAAGATGTTTTTATCTTAAGACATTTTTGACATCTGCAACAGGAGTGTGTATTTTGTAATTTTATTGTCCTTGAGTGGCCCAAACAGCTCAGACCTGAATCCAATTGAACATCTCTGGGGAGATCTGAAAATGGCTGTGCACCGACGCTCCCCATCCAACGTGACGGAGCTTGAGAGGTGCTGCAAAGAACTTGTGGCATATTCAAAAAGACTTTGCATACATTTTTGCCTAAATCTGCAAAAATTTCAAAAGACACTTTTTTCATGTTGTTATTATGGGGTGTTGTGAGTAGAATTTTCATGGCACAATTAATTGTGGAATTGGGAATAAGGCTGTAAAATAGGAAAATGTGGGAAAAGTGAGGCACTGAATACTTTTCTGGATGCACTGTAGCTTTTTCTGTGCATTTTGGCATGTTCTTCTAATCTACACAAAACCACAGTTTCAGGTCACTGAAAAGGGAGCTTTTGCAAAACTCCGGCCAACAAGATTGTGGAAACATTAGTGACACTAAAGTTAACAATTACTGTTGCCTTGTCCAGAGGTTTATGTGCATTTCAGAAAACTTTTTTTTTTCAGCACAAACCCACAATTTTAGGGAGATTTTGCAAAACACAGATGAAAGAGATTTTGTAAGACAGCTTTCAGTGTTTGTGTGTAGATAAGGAAAACAGAGTTTTTGTCTTTTTTTTTTTTCGGGGTTCTGATTGGCCAACATGCTGCATTCACATGTTGACGATGGAGTCCCTGTTGTGCCATCATCACAGCAGAATTACTGGTGTTTGCAGCAGCAGATCGCACTTGATGATAGTCATTGATAACAACACTGATGATAATATTCTTCACTGAGAGATACAACAGAGTGTTAGTGTTTTGCATAACATTAAATTAAAACTGTAATACCTATCTCTGATTTTAGCTTAAAAAGTTTATTTTTGTGAGGTTGTGTGAATGTAGCATCGTCACCTGCTGCTTTGCATATTCCAATATTTTTTGGCATATTCCAATGTGGTTTTTTTTTTGTTTGTTTGTTTATTTTTTGTACCATGTACTCGTATGTGTGGATGATGTCTGAATGTAATAGGGATGAAATGACACAATCAAGATGTGTTTGTAGTGTAGACCTTTCATTTTAAATCAAGGCATTTAACAAAAAAATCACAGTAAATATTTACAGTACAAGAAGGAGAGTGAAGCCACTGAGATGAATGTGACAACTTTGAAGGAGTGATCAGTTCCTGTGGTTGTGACAGGCGAAACTGAGCATGATGCAGCTTTTGTGTGTTGCACCTTCAATCAGGCTCACGGTGAAGCGGAACAGAATAAGATTTTCATATACTCAACAAAAATATAAACGCAACATTTTTGGTTTTGCTCCCATTTTGTATGAGATGAACTCAAAGATCTAAAACTTTTTCCACATACACAATATCACCATTTCCCTCAAATATTGTTCAAAAACCAGTCTAAATCTGTGATAGTGAGCACTTCTCCTTTGCTGAGATAATCCATCCCACCTCACAGGTGTGCCATACCAAGATGCTGATTAGACACCATGATTAGTGCACAGGTGTGCCTTAGACTGCCCACAATAAAAGGCCACTCTGAAAGGTGCAGTTTTGTTTTATTGGGGGGGATACCAGTCAGTATCTGGTGTGACCACCATTTGCCTCATGCAGTGCAACACATCTCCTTTGCATCATCCGTGAAGAGAACACCTCTCCAACGTGCCAAACGCCAGCGAATGTGAGCATTTGCCCACTCAAGTCGGCTACGACGATGAACTGGAGTCAGGTCGAGACCCCGATGAGGACGACGAGCATGCAGATGAGCTTCTCTGAGACGGTTTCTGACAGTTTGTGCAGAAATTCTTTGGTTATGCAAACCGATTGTTCCAGCAGCTGTCCGAGTGGCTGGTCTCAGACGATCTTGGAGGTGAACATGCTGGATGTGGAGGTCCTGGGCTGGTGTGGTTACACGTGGTCTGCGGTTGTGAGGCTGGTTGGATGTACAGCCAAATTCTCTGAAACGCCTTTGGAGACGGCTTATGGTAGAGAAATGAACATTCAATACACGAGCAACAGCTCTGGTTGACATTCCTGCTGTCAGCATGCCAATTGCACGCTCCCCCAAATCTTGCGACATCTGTGGCATTGTGCTGTGTGATAAAACTGCACCTTTCAGAGTGGCCTTTTATTGTGGGCAGTCTAAGGCACACCTGTGCACTAATCATGGTGTCTAATCAGCATCTTGGTATGGCACACCTGTGAGGTGGGATGGATTATCTCAGCAAAGGAGAAGTGCTCACTATCACAGATTTAGACTGGTTTGTGAACAATATTTGAGGGAAATGGTGATATTGTGTATGTGGAAAAAGTTTTAGATCTTTGAGTTCATCTCATACAAAATGGGAGCAAAACCAAAAGTGTTGCGTTTATATTTTTGTTGAGTGCATCAAACCTCTGGCAAATGGTAGCTGAAAGTTCACATCTTGTTTTGTTGAAATGCGTTTTTTATATATCACTTCACTATAAAGCTGTATAATTGTTGAAGAAATAGACCAGAGTTGCTTAATGTAAAGTCCTTCAGAGTTGTCTGGATGTCTTTGTGACTTCTTGGCAGCCAAAAGTATACACATTAGAGGTGGGCGATACCGGGAATTTTGGTATTGATCTGATACCAAGTAAATACAGGCCCAGTATCGCCGATATTGATACCAATACCGATACTTTAGCATATTTTACCTTCATACAACCCCTGGCAAAAATTATGGAATCACCGGCCTCGGAGGATGTTCATTCAGTTGTTTAATTTTGTAGAAAAAAAGCAGATCACAGACATGACACAAAACTAAAGTCATTTCAAATGGCAACTTTCTGGCTTTAAGAAACACTATAAGAAATCAGGAAAAAAAAATTTGGCAGACAGTAATGGTTACTTTTTTAGACCAAGCAGAGGGAAAAAAATATGGAATCACTCAATTCTGAGGAAAAAATTATGGAATCATGAAAAACAAAAGAACGCTCCAACACATCACTAGTATTTTGTTGCACCACCTCTGGCTTTTATAACAGCTTGCAGTCTCTGAGGCATGGACTTAATGAGTGACAAACAGTACTCTTCATCAATCTGGCTCCAACTTTCTCTGATTGCTGTTGCCAGATCAGCTTTGCAGGTTGGAGCCTTGTCATGGACCATTTTCTTCAACTTCCACCAAAGATTTTCAGTTGGATTAAGATCCGGACTATTTGCAGGCAATGACATTAACCCTATGTGTCTTTTTGCAAGGAATGTTTTCACAGTTTTTGCTCTATGGCAAGATGCATTATCATCTTGAAAAATGACTTAATCATCCCCAAACATCCTTTCAATTGATGGGAAAAGAAAAGTGTCCAAAATATCAACGTAAACTTGTGCATTTATTGATGATGTAATGACAGCCATCTCCCCAGTGCCTTTACCTGACATGCAGCCTCATATCATCAATGACTGTGGAAATTTACAGGCAGTCATCTTTATAAATCTCATTGGAACGGCACCAAACAAAAGTTCCAGCATCATCACCTTGCCCAATGCAGATTCGAGATTCATCATTGAATATGACTTTCATCCAGTCATCCACAGTCCACGATTGCTTTTCCTTAGCCCATTGTAACCTTGTTTTTTCTGTTTAGGTGTTAATGATGGCTTTCGTTTAGCTTTTCTGTAAGTAAATCCCATTTCCTTTAGGCGGTTTCTTACAGTTCGGTCACAGACGTTGACTCCAGTTTCCTCCCATTCGTTCCTCATTTGGTTTGTTGTGCATTTTCGATTTTTGAGACATATTGCTTTAAGTTTTCTGTCTTGACGCTTTGATGTCTTCCTTGGTCTACCAGTATGTTTGCCTTTAACAACCTTCCCATGTTGTTTGTATTTGGTCCAGAGTTTAGACACAGCTGACTGTGAACAACCAACATCTTTTGCAACATTGCGTGATGATTTACTCTCTTTTAAGAGTTTGATAATCCTGTCCTTTGTTTCAATTGACATCTCTCGTGTTGGAGCCATGATTCATGTCAGTCCACTTGGTGCAACAGCTGTCCAAGGTGTGATCACTCCTTTTTAGATGCAGACTAACGAGCAGATCTGATTTGATGCAGGTGTTAGTTTTGGGGATGAAAATTTACAGGGTGATTCCATAATTTATTCCTCAGAATTGAGTGAGTCCATATTTTTTTCCCTCTGCTTGGTCTAAAAAAGTAACCGTTACTGACTGCCACAATTTGTTTTTCCTGATTTCTTATAGTGTTTCTTAAAGCCAGAAAGTTGCCATTTGAAATTACTTTAGTTTTGTCATGTGTGTGATCTGCTTTTTTTCTACAAAATTAAACAACTGAATGAACATCCTCTGAGGCCGGTGATTCCATAATTATTGCCAGGGGTTGTAGATCCAAAAGACCTAGGATAGAATTTCGCCAAACATTGCACGTGACAACAAAATACTTTATTATCACAATCAACATTTTTGTTTAAAAAATATCACTCAACACAACTTAAAACAAAATCTCCTGAGGTAGAGGGCTGACAAACCACAACACAAGGGTGTGCTGCTCTGTGTTGTGTCACACAGAGCAGCGCTGCTCTTACAGACAGAGAGTAGACTTTGATGAATCTGCGTGCGCAGCAGTCAGTGCGTGCGGGAGAGAAAAAAAGCTTGAGTATCGATCTTTTCAGAAAATGTCAGAAAACAGTGCTAACATAACAAATAATACAAAAATTTCACATGAATTTCACATTTCATATGAAGGGGAAAAAATACCACATTAAAAAGTTTTATTATTACAGATATTGGTCATAAAACGTTCAGAAAGAGCAGATACAGTCCACAGCCACTGCAACTGGAGCAGTCTGGAGTTGAATGACAGCACACATGACCTGTCACTCAAAGTGACCATGCCCTTAATTATGATGGCTTACATCATAAAGACTTATTATAAACACACACACACAGAGAGAGAGAGAGAGAGAGAGAGAGAGAGAGAGAGAGAGAGAGAGAGAGAGAGAGAGAGAGAGAGAGAGAGAGAGAGAGTTTTCATGGAGGGAAAACTAGTCGTATTTTGTATCAGGCCGTAAATATGTTTATTTTTCATCTAAAGTTGGACATTTTAACATGGGCTTTTATGGCTATGTGCTCCTTTTTGGATCCAGCCTCAAGTGGCCAGTCAAGGAACTGAAATTTTTTTTTCCATTTCCAGGGCCCGGTTCCATAAAGCAGTCTAATCTTGTTTAGTGAAATGAATTCATTTAGATGACTAATTTTTTTGGCGTTAGTCGTTGCACAAAGCGCTTAGTCGGCTAAAGTTTTGCATTCCTCGACTGAAGTTTTTAGCCTGATACAGAGGAGGCGAATTTTATTTTAGTCAACAAAACTTCAGTGTCTCGCTTCAAAAAAAATGACGGCTATCATGTACCACCACTTGATGGAACAGTGAAGAGCGTCCCTCCGTCGCTTGTATTCCTCCAAAACGAGAGCTTCCTTCACATTTGGCTTTTAGTGATGTGACAGTTCTCACATTAGCCACCCGGCGTCACTGTTACGCTGAGCAGTGTTATGTGCACAAAAATGCTTGACAGATGTGCTGTAAGAATGTAGAAGAAGAACTGCTGGCTAAGAGCTAAGCACGTCGTTCTGCAGTTTGTATGTGTCTGTAAATGTTAATAAAGCCAGTTAATGAAACAAAGCCTGGATGTTTCATGACAACGACCAACCCAAAAGTAAACAAAACTCTCCTGCATGAGCAATGGCGCTTGTGAGGCCGCTATGCCCGTGAGAATTAGTGACTAACGTCGGATGCTAAGCTACAAGTTTAGCCATTGATGTGAAACCATGATTAGATGACTAATGTTGCGGGACTAACCGTAGCCTGACACTTTTTGGCTCGCACTCCTGCACACTTCATAATGACAATGCCACCCTGTGTTCCCGGCTGAATGCTGCGCTTTGTTTGGAGTTTGGGTGATGAAAACACCCTCTAATCCCTTCCAGACCATTTCAGCAGCAGCTTTTCTGTCTTCTCTTTCCTGCACCTTCATGGCATACAGCACACATCTGGAATAGTCTAAAAGGTAATTAATTGTAATATTTATATTGTAATAGCTTGGAAAAACAGTTGCATGTTCATTCCTGTCTCATGAGTAGCTCTAAAATTATGTTTATGATAGATTTAACATCTCGTTATAATTGTTCAGATGAGCTGCGCTGTGATGTGGTGCGCTGTTAGTATCTATCTGTGCTAATTTTTATTTTATGTTAGCGATCAAGTATTTGCTTAGGAAATTTGTTAGAAACGCGTGAAATCTGGTTTAAAGTTTAAACATGAGTTAAGTTTCATGCCCATGTGCAAGTTGTAGATGAGCCAGTAAAATTGTGAGACTAAACCACACCCACTGTAACGCCCACATTATATAAAAGTGTTGTGTGAGCCATCTTTGTGATCTTTTCACAAGATGGACTCCGTCTGTGGAGACCCAGGCCTGAGGAATATAACGGTTTGGTTCCTGGTAAGGGCCCCTTCACACATAGTGCGAAGTTTGGACGAAGTGCACACTTAGTGCGCATGACGCAGGAATCGTGTGCAAACCGTGTAATGTCGTCCCTGCTTCTAACGCCTAATACACCTGTTGGTACAACTATTTGCACACACAAGTGCCTGAAAGACAAAGTGTGCTCTGTGCAACCCATCGCCCCCTCTTGCGGCAGGTGTCGGCCAAATTCAGGTGACACGCACGAACACCTAACACCGCTTGCATGGCACTTAAGAAAATGTGTGACCATTCGTACTCTTGGCACAACAACAGACTGCAGACAATCACTGTCATACTGCTGTGAAATTTGTCTAAGGAACAGACGGATCATATTTGTATTGCTTGCTTGATAAATGCGGTGTTTTTATATGGTGTGGGATTTGAATTTTTTATTTTTTTGTAATACTTCCATGTCCTTCCTGATATGAGTCAGCTTCCTGCAGCTTTCAAACAGCTCTGTAGCTCAGTGGTGAAGTTTCTGACTATGGATCAGAGGTTTTGAAAGGTGTGAGTTCGCATCCTGTCAGTGTGTTTTTTTTTTTATTATTCCACATAAGCGATGCGATGTGGTTCCACACGTACCAGCTGGTTTCATTTCTTCCGCATAAGTGGTGCCATGTGCTGCACCTGGCACTGACGGACACTGGCGCGTTGCACGAACTCTTGCACGGGGTTCGTGCACACCTGCCCATCGGTGCGATGTTTCATGTGCTAATTTTTGAAACTGTTTTGCCATTTTCATCCAACCCTGTGCAAATTTCGCACTATGTGTGAAGGGGCCTTAAGGGGCAGTAGATTACATAAAAAACGAGAGAAATTACAGCGCTAACGCAATGACTCGCGCTCACACTCAGTTTTTTTTTAACTGTTTGAACAATGTTCATGTGAAGTTCACATAGTTAATGCGTGAACATAGATTTTGAACATTTCAAAATTTTCTTTGCGCACTTGCACGAGAAGCGCACACAGTTTACAAAGGTTCACAGTGAGTTTACTCTCCTGCACGGCAGATTGCGTACCAGTGCACGGATCAAATTTGTGCAAGTGTCAGGGCACCTTAAGTAAGTTTAAGTGACAAAAAGCTTAGACTGCTTTATGAACTGGGCCCAAATGTCTACTTCATTTTTGGCCTTGGGGGGCTTGGTGTATATCACAAATGTCTACGTAATATCTTCGATGTTGAGTACACACACACATACACAGAAAAAGTCCAACATCATGCAGTGCCTTAACGTATTCTTTATTTTACCAAATTTATGACAATACATCGAGTTTGACGCTTTTTTCCAACATCAATGTAACAAATGATATTTTTAAGGAACAACTTGATATGCATCATCTGCCCTTCATATTCAGAGATTCTCACTTTTTAGCTTCAGTTTTATGCCACAGAGTTGAGGCTGTGGTGTAAAAAAAAATAAAAAAAAATGAACAATTCAACACAATGAGCCATCACATGCTGAGCTGTGTACGAGCACATAAAAGCTTTTCAGAAACAGAAAAAATAAAAAGCTACGTAAAAGACTGCAAAACACAATAGTGGCTCACAGAGCAGCTTCCATCTATAAACTCAGACATCACGAACACCCATAAACTGTTTATACCATTAAAGTGTTTTCTGTTGAGGAGCCGTGCAGAACCATCAGTCTGCTTCTTCATCGCTTCCTATCTTCAGGAATTTCCTGATTTCTGCTGCAGATTTTGTTTGCAAACATCATGGTTCAGCTCCATTTCCAAAGCCCTTCATTTACAGTTTTCCTGTGATTACACTGCCTGTGATGAACGAGGCCGCCAACAGCCGACATATATGACATAATATTTAGAAACAGGCACTTCACGCATGAGGCAAGTGCATCACATCATTAAACATCAGCAACTCACAGCTAAATATAAAACACAATTTACAAATCACTTAGTTTATGGTCCTTTTGCTTTTACAGCTTCATATTATTAGTGATTTTTCACAAGACTGCGAATACAACCAACTCATACCCTGTACACCAACCACACACACTGAACAAATGAGAAAGCAATCTGCAACAAGAGACAATAGTACAGATTTGGTTTTTGTTTTTTGTTTTTTTGTTGTTTTTTTCTCTGTGCTTCTCCATAAAGATTTATAGTCCACTGGCCTGCAGCCCATTTTGACCTAATTGGTGCCACCTAAGGTGACAAAACAACATCTGCAATCCCATCTCTATGTTGTGGCCTGTGTAAAAATTAATAACGTTGGTAGCACAAGGATCAAAAAATAAAAAATGCTGCTGTCATGTCCAAAACCACAGCAAATTATCTGTCTGATCATAAATATTCTGAAAAATCGTAGTTTGTATGAACTAAAGCTATGGAGTTATGGTGACAAATGATTTCGGCTTGCTTCAATTTTTATTCCAAAAAATTATGTAAACCATTGGATGAGTTCACAGATTTTTAAAAAGGAATAGTTTGTACCATCTGTCATGCTTAGTCATCAGGTTAAAATAAAAAATAAGCCACAGGATCAATGGCCATTGACCTTGTTTGTCTTATACTTACCAAGAGTGAAAACAGTTTATTCTTTTACTTGGAGCCTGTCGTGTTGTCGTACACGCCATCACAACACAAGCATTTTGTTTTCCCCCCAGAATCTCCAAAGTTGTGCTCAAGTTATACTACCAGCAGGGGCACCACCACAGATTTTGGGTCCCATGAAAAGAAATGTTACTGGGCCACCCCTCATATTATTTTGTCAGTATTATAATTATATTAGGAGCCTCTCTAGGCACTGAAAACCTGCTGAGCTCACAGACTATTCAAAATGTTTATAGGACTATTATATAGGAAGTCTAGTCTCACACTTTTTCCGTGCCCCGTCACGAAACGTGTGCCATTTTTGTGATGCTTTTTTTTTTTTTTTTTACTGTTTATAACCCTACCCCTTCTCCTAACTCCCTTCCCCTAACCATAACACCCCCAGACCCCTCCACGTCACCCCACATTTCATGCATGCCCCTGTCACAAAATAATTTTGTGCCCCGTCACGAAAATCACCCCATTTTTGTGACAGTATCATGAACCATCGATTAATTTACTTTTCGTAATGCCATCATAAACTGCAGTGAGATTGGGTTGATATAGGACTATTCGAAAAGTGATAAAACATAATTTCCAAACTGTCCTGCATTATTAATACTTCCACCAAGGAAGTAATGTTTTCATGTCTCAATGTTTCATGTTTATTTGTTTGTTTGCCTGTCATCAAGGTTACTCCAAAACCTATGGACTAATTTTCATGCTACATTAGATATCAGCAGTGCTTCTTTTCAACCTATGTTGATGATCCCTAAGGAGATGTTGGACATCATAGCCAGTCTATACACCGATACTGTAAATACTGTTCATTGTGGGGGAAGAAACTCTGAATTTTTCCCAATGAAAACTGGTATTCATCAAGGATATGTTCTTGTTCCCTCACTGTTCAACGCTTGCATAGACTGGATGATGAGTAGGCTTGTGAAAACCAGTGGCGTAGGTGCCTTTGTTGACAAAGAAAGCTTTACTGACCTTGACTTGGTGGACAGTGTTGTAATCGTTTCGCAATTATGGATACTGTGAGCACTTGAGAAGCTAAGTTAGGACTATGAATTTATGGCCTTGCGATTGTCCTGGTTCAAGACTAGAACACAGGTTTTTGATGATTTCCTATATTCAACCATCAGAAGTGAAGTATGAGGAGAAAGTGATGAACTTTTAGAGACATTCACTTATCTCGACAGTGACATGCATGTCTTTGCAGCCTCGGCCTTTGAGATCTAGATGGGCAGAGAGAGCTTATGAAGTCATGAGGTTGCTGAACACTGTTGCATGGCGATGCTGAGCTCTTTCTAGGAGAACAAAGTTTGAAGTCCTTAGGATCCTGGTGCTTCCTGTCTTAGGGTATGATTGTGAGACAATGGGCACTAACCTGTGACCTAAGACGATGACTAGATTTCTTTGGTACTGCGCCTTGGGAGGAACCTTGGGCTAGTTAGGGAGAATAAGATGAAGAGTATCACTTCCATTGTGAGGGAACATGATCTGTAACATTTTGTATGTGAGGCATAGTTCCACATTCAGTTGTTTGTTGAAGAGCTGCGCGGGCCAATGTGTCACACAGAGTGCAAGTGATGTGAACACACCATATGATGTGTTTTTTTTAAACAAAGTCATTTTAACAACACTCAGACATGACTCTTTGCTAATGCTATGTCACATGACCTCTTTCTACATTCTGCATTACTGTCCTAACTACAAACCTGGCCTAGATTTGGGTTACTATGTTGCCTCCATCGTCCTCAGCAGGCCCCCGTGGTGCTCACTGTAGTGTAACTGAACTTCGATATGGACACTCCTGTAGCAGTAACATCCTCCTCATTGTCCCGTAGCCCACGGCGATGGCGAGGATGGCAGGGTGAAGCACAGCATGAGAAAGTGGAAAGAAGAGCTTTGCGAAAACGTGTGTTCATGAAGCAGTAAATAATAGGGTTGACACAGGTGGAGGTGTAGCACAGCAGTTGGATGAAAGCGATGGGTGTCCGTGAGAGGGCCTTTGTAGCAGAAGTGTAATCGAAAGCCCGCCATGTGTTGGCGCAGTACAGTGGCGTCCAGCAGACGAAGAACAGGACAACAATGACCACCAGCATGCGGATTACACGCTTCTTAGCCACCAGCTTGGCCTCAGATGTGTTGCTGCGTGGCCGCTCTGCCTTCATCGCCCTCGTTGAGGCAGCCAGAGTGGACATCTCCATCGAGTGTGGCCTCTGAACCGCACTGACGTAACAGCCGTCCCCGTCATCACTGCTGTTAGACACAGTGGATGGCAGGCCGTTCTTCACATCTATTGAGAAGGAAAAGGAAAAAAGGATATTTATTCAAGTGTCAGATACAGATGTTTGACATGGTTCTTTGAACCTTTCCATATGATCACAATGTCATAGTTCTCTGCAGAAGAAAATTTTCATATAGAATTACATCTGACCTACAAACTGTGATCTTTCAGTTTTAAAAATTACAATGTTCTGTCAAGCTCCTGATGTTTATACATTAATTGTTATTGCAACAACAACAATAATATGGAGTTGTTGTTGTTGTTATTATTACAAATAACCCCACCATCTGGCAGTTTGGTGGAAATGCGCCTGAAACACCCATCACTGTCCTCTAAAGCTTACAGTCCTCTATGGCTTACAGTATATACAGTGGGGCAAATAAGTATTTGATCCACTGTCTATTTTGCATGTTTTCCCACCTACAAAGGATGGAGAGGGCTGTAATTTTTATTGTAGGGACACTTCAACTATGAAAGACAAAAAACACTTTGTATGATTTTCAAATAATTAGCATTTTATTGCATGGAATAAGTATTTGATACAAAACAAAAACAAACCTTAATATTTGGTACAGAAACCTTTGTTTGCAATTACGCAGGTCAGACGTTTCCTGTAGTTCCTGCTGTTACTGAGGGAAGGAGGTTGTTTGACAAAATCTCACGATATATGACCCCATCCGTCCTCCCTTCAATACGGTGCAGTCATCCTGTCCCCTTTGCAGAAAAGCACCCCCAAAAATGATGTTTCCACCCCCATGCTTCACAACTGGAATTGTGTTCTTGAGGTTGTCATCCTCCAAACACATAGTTCACATGTTGTTCTGGGTTTTCTCAGAATCTTCCTTACCCTACGATCCACCTCTTTTTACTTACGTAGCAATGGTGGTATTATTCAGAAAAGTGACACCACCTGGCAGTTTAGTGCAATTACACTTAAAACATCCATTGTTATTTATTTACAACTTTTCAGAATCAAATTTATTGCCAAGTAAGTTCTTACATACAAGGAATTTGATCTGGTGTCACTGGTACATAAACAATAATAAAAGAAAAGGAAAAAAATACTTCTTTAAAAAGTAAAGGAGTCAAATAGACAAATGGGCAAAACTAAGTTTACTGTCAAATAGATATAGCGGAATGGTGGAATGGGGCTGTGCAGGCCTGCAGATGAACACTACAGGGATGATCAGCCTGTACTATGTGGGAGTTGGGGGGGGGGGAATGAGGGTCTCTGGCATTATTTATGAGACTAGCTGTGGACGGAAAAAAACTGTTTTTGTGTCTTTTCGCTTTTAGTCCTGACGGACATCAGCCGTCTGCTACAGGGTTTTAAGTTCCTACTACAAATACTTGACATAGATGAACTTGAACTGAGTGAATGCAGCAAAAGCTGATGATTATCAGAGTAACGTGATATATTTTGTAATTTTCACTGATTTGAACACAACAAATAGTAGGGGGAAACTGGGGCACGGTGAATCACGGGGCACAGTGAATCAGTAGCTATATCTGTAAAACTACAGATTTGCAGCAGTTATGCCATATTTTTATGCATAAAGACAGCTCCCTTATAAATTAGTGTTTTGTTTTTGGATACATTAAGGGTAAAACTAAGTGGCAAGTGAAGTCAGTTTTTTCTTATCAAAAGTAAATTTTGTGGACGTCAGTGCCTTTGTATTTATTTCTCATAATGGAGGAAAGGTGGCCCAAAAAAGTATTAGTTAGAAGACTACCCTGTCCAACTGATGAGTACAGTAGTGTTCAGAATAATAGTAGTGCTATGTGACTAAAAAGATTAATCCAGGTTTTGAGTATATTTCTTATTGTTACATGGGAAACAAGGTACCAGTAGATTCAGTAGATTCTCACAAATCCAACAAGACCAAGCATTCATGATATGCACACTCTTAAGGCTATGAAATTGGGCTATTAGTAAAAAAAGTAGAAAAGGGGGTGTTCACAATAATAGTTGTGTGGCATTCAGTTAGTGAGTTTGTCAATTTTGTGGATGAAGCCAGCACCTGTTGAAGATGCTTTTCTCTTTGAAAGCCTGAGGAAAATGGGACGTTCAAGACACTGTTCAGAAGAACAGCATAGTTTGATTAAAAAAGTTGATTGAAGAGGGGAAAACTTATACGCAGGTGCAAAAAATTATAGGCTGTTCATCTACACTGATCTCCAATGCTTTACAATGGACAAAAAAAAAAAAAAACAGAGACGCGTGGAAGAAAACGGAAAACAACCATCAAAATGGATAGAAGAATAACCAGAATGGCAAAGGCTCACCCATTGATCAGCTCCAGGATGATCAAAGACAGTCTGGAGTTACCTGTAAGTGCTGTGACAGTTAGAAGAGGCCTGTGTGAAGCTAATTTATTTCCAAGAATCCCCCGCAAAGTCCCTCTGTTAAATACAAGACATGTGCAGAAAAGGTTACAATTTGCCAAAGAACACATCAACTGGCCTGAAGAGAAATGGAGGAATATTTTGTGGACTGATGACAGTAAAATTGTTCTTTTTGGGTCCAAGGGCCGCAGACAGTTTGTGAGACGACCCCCAAACTCTGAATTCAAGCCACAGTTCACATTGAAGACAGTGAAGCATGGTGGTGCAAGCATTATGATCTGGGCATGTTTCTCCTACTATGGTATTGGGCCTATATATCGCATACCAGGTATCATGGATCAGTTTGGATATGTCAAAATACTTGAAGAGGTCATGTTGCCTTATGTTGAAGAGGACATGCCCTTGAAATGGGTGTTTCAACAAGAAAATGACCCCAAGCACACTAGTAAACAAGCAAAATCTTGGTTCCAAACCAACAAAATTAATGCCTCGCAGATGTGAAGAAATCATGAAAAACTGTGGTTATACAACTAAATACTAGTTTAGTGAGTCACAGGATTGCTAAAAAAGCTGTTTGAACTTAATAGTTTTGAGTTTGTAGCGTCAACAGCAGATGCTACTATTATTGTGAACACCCCCTTTTCTACTTTTTTACTAATAGCCCAATTTCATAGCCTTAAGAGTGTGCATATCATGAATGCTTGGTCTTGTTGGATTTGTGAGAATCTACTGAATCTACTGGTACCTTGTTTCCCATGTAACAATAAGAAATATACTCAAAACCTGGATTAATCTTTTTAGTCACATAGCACTACTATTATTCTGAACACTACTGTATGTGTTATGTGTTATGTCTTCTCCAGACTATCAGCTATTTGATAACATGACTCATGTTTGTCACATGCACCCGGGGAAAGAAAGCCCCAGTATCAAGTGGATGACAAATATTACTTGTTGAAGCTTATGCATTTATTTTTCCATGAATTATTTCTATAATTTGTGTATATAAACAAATGTTTTCACGTTTGAACAGAAATGATGACAGTTGTATTTATAATAGTTTCTCAAGGACTTATATCACTATATAAGACACTCACATTACATAGCTGGTTTGCTGGATTATAGTTTGTATATGCATCAGCATATATTAAATAATTTTGAAGAAATCTGTATAATCATGTGTTTTTTCATTATATTCTAAGTTGATTCACTGTGTCCCGTGAATTAGTGTCTGAGGCACAGTGAATCAAAAATTTTAAAATCAATTTTAAACACCTGTAAATGACACCTGGGGAGACATAAATAATGCAGCCTTATAAACAATAACTTGCTGTATTAAATCCATAGAATGACCTGAACCTATGGATAATGTGTTTATGCTGCCACAAAACAACATTTCTGATCCACTGTGCCCTGGCTTCCCCTACACACCTATAGTGAAATACAGATGTCAGCAGCTCTGACAATGAAATCTCAAAACATCAACACATCATGTTGGAACTATAGGTGCTATAGAATTACGGTGATGTTTCCAAAATGTAATCGCCTTTTCTATATCTTGAATTAAATGAATAAAAAGCTCTTTCTTTCCTTCTATCTGCATGTTGATTTGGCACAAACTTTATACTGGATGTCCTTCCTGACACAACTCCACATGACATGCAGGATGGGTACAGATGGTCTTGAACAAGCAGCCTTCTGCTGCAGAAACAAGCCCACTGACCAATTGGCCACCACATACTTTAAATTAATAACCCTTCATTTTTCTGAGTAGGAAACATCACACAAGCTCATACAGTGAATTGATTGGTTTCTAAATATAAAGAGTACGTAAATGAACCACAGTACCCCAGCACTATGATGACACACACTTCCACTGAAGACTTCAGCCGAAATTACTTGGACCGAGTCATTGAGAATCAGCTGTTCACCGTAACGGCGGAAATTTAATTTTCTGACGATGGAAATTGCAAATACAGTTTAATAGTCTTCTTTCCTCAAATGACAATAAATACACTAACAAGAGGCCCAATGTAATCAAGTCCAACAGGAACAGGCTGGGTAGAGAAGGGAAATGCAATTATTTTTCAAATTAATTGCTGCATGTAAAGGTAGAATTCTTCAACAAACACTTAAACATTTTCTCTGGCAGATGACTTTTTTTTTCCTTCGAGTACTTTGTCAGTCGAGCTGTGGTTTTTTCTCTCTGAGGCCCAACAGATGGTGATGCCCTGCCCTGCAGCTGTCAGCCAATTCCACAAATGGAACACCAGCAAACCTACAAGCTGCTGTCGCACCAAATGTACTCTGCAGCACTCGAGAAATGCTGTGATTTATAGGAAATAAAAAAAACACATTCAGATGAATCAAATTCCAGCATTAGTGCCCCATCAGAGGGTGCTTGATAGTTCGTTTAACAGATACAATTTGTCTAATTAGACTGAAACCAAAATCATTAGGAGTGGTTACAAATTATTATATTTATTTCCACACTTGTGAAATAACAAGCGATTGTATTACCATAATTATTATGTGTATTATGTAGTTCTGCTACATGTTGCCTGTTCATTTTTTTAGTACAAATCTGTTTCCCTTAAGCATATAAATTCCATTGTAAGTGTTATAAGTGTAAAACTGATGCACTTTATTCCTTTGGAGAGATACAATTGTGTGAAATTAATGACACCAGGTAACAGGACTTGTAGGCATGAGCATAGTAAGGGTTATGGCAAGCTGACATTTGACCCCAGTGAATGGTAAATGGACTGCATTTATATAGCGCTTTTCCATCTGCATCAGATGCTCAAAGTGCTTTACAATAATGCCTCACATTCACTCCAATGTCAGGGTGCTGCCATACAAGGTACTCACTACACACTGGGCGCTACTAGGGGATTAAGGACATTGCCCAAGGGCCTTTAGTGATTTTCCGGTCAGGCTGGGATTTGAACCAAGGATCTTCTGGTCTCAAGCCCAATGCTTAAACAATAGACCTTCAACTCCTCATTTGGCATTCATTGAATTCATTGACTCGTGGCTGACTTTGCCGGGGCAGTTCTGGAATCCAATTCTGCGTGTGCCACATTTCGTTCAAATCAGGTTGAAAATCAACTTCCATGACCTTTGCCTAAATGAATTTTAGGGTTAGCCTTCATTGACATACTGAGTTTGATAGAAATTTGAAAAAAAAAGGATGTGGGAAGAACTGAACAGCAAGCAAGTCCTTGGCCCTAATGACCAACCTTTGGATAGTTGACATTGCTGAACAATTCCAAAACCCATCTCCAAATGTCAATCACGTTTGTGTTATATTAGAGTGAAAAACAAAATTTTGACCTTTGATCCTAATGACCTTGACCCCACTGATGGTTCTTTGGCAAATTTGACTTCACCTGGGCAATTCCAGAACCTACAAACCAATGGTGAGAAATGTGTGCACCAATGCACACTAATGTTTGCAGAGCAAAACTTAAATTTCCACCATTGTCCCCATTTACCTTGACCCCAATGATTGACTTTTGTAAATCTGATCTTGTCTAGGCAATTCGAGAACCCACCTTAATATGTGTGCCACATCTGATGGACATGGGAGAGAAAATCAAAAATATAACCTCTGACCCCAATGACTTTGACTTTTGCTGACAAACCATCAAACCATTTAATAGTAATTCTGGGGATGTTCATTATCCACATATCAAGTTTTCATGCAAATCAGACAGGGGGGCAGAAGTTTGGTCTGGACCATGGACCAAAATGTTGCAATATTAGCTTGGTTTAGATTGTTCAGTAATGTTTCTAAGTGGACCAAAATGTGTAAGTTAAAAAACAAACAAACATGTATGAGCATGCTGTACACCCATTGGTCAAAAGCTCAGTTTATATTCCAAGGTTTGCTAATGTAGTCAGAGCTGTTTCTTATGTCACAGCTAATGGTATCCTCAAATGGTTTCCTAACAGGTGGTGAAAATGCTTCAACTGTTGTCTGTAAGTAAATGATTTGCATTGTTTTTTACTTTTTGTGGCTTTTCACGAGCTGTGCAGAGTTGTGTTTGTCTGGAAAATCTTCTGTCTTCATTCTGTGGTGTCTTTTTATTGTAAAATAAAATAAGTAACATGCTTTATTCACATTTCGTTTGATTATTTGGTCCATTGGTTTGTTTTGTAGTTTTACCACAAACAAACTGCCCCAAACAGCCCGTTCTCATGGTTTGTTTTTTTGGGGGGTTTTTTCACGCCCCGCCATGAAATGAATTAGTGGCCTTGTTACAAAAAACGCCCCATTTACGTACCCCGGTTGCGACCCATAGAATAATGTACTTTTCATTACTCAGACCCACGAAATGCCGTGAGATTGGGTTGGACCAGGTCAAGTCCGCCTCTTCTCACGGGTCTTGGTGCGGTTGTTTGGTTCACATGTGAGTGATTACTGTGTTTGCACCTGCCCAAACAAATCACACCAAACGGTAAAACGAATACCTACCCTGTGTCTCCATATGGTCTCATGTGAAGTGACCATAACACATTTCCAGAATTTATTTGAAAAGGCAGTTACAAATTTTTCAAAATAAACTGTTTTGCATGTGCATTGTGCATGTTCTCACCAGTAGAAGCTTTTTTGTTGCCCATCTCAAACTGGATTCCTCTATAAAGCTCCCTGGAAATGAGACTGTAGGCAACAATCATCACCAGTCCTGGAATGGCAAACAGCACCAGCAGCAGCAAAATGTACCTAAGAGAGATGCAACCGAGTGAATATTTTGCATGCAAGTATTTGTGCAAGCAAACATAAAGAAACAAAAAAATTGAGCCAAGAAAGTATTAAAATTCACACAATGCTAAACGAAAGGTATAAGCGGGTGACGCATAGCAAGTAATACTGCACCATAGCATGATGGTCACATAAAGATCTGTGAGGAGAGGTAGTAGCTAGGCATTGTCTATGTAGCCCTGTTGTGTGCAGATACCCAGGAAATGTGTTTTTTGGGCTTTCGTGACATCATCATGACCATCATGACGTCATGCCACGTAATGACACACGATAAGCTGATCGATATAAGCTATGCATTATTTCTCCAGTTTTATTGCAAGGTTGTGGATAGAGTGCCTATGTACAGGAAGTGGCAGCATTGGTGTGCGATGTCAGGAGTGGAGGATGCATGGCACAAAATGTGGGATAGCACAAAATGCAGACTCGAAGACAAGGTGTTATAAGTAAAAAAATAATCTTTATCATTTACACAGGCAGGGGTACGGTACACGGGAAGGCAGGCAGTGAAGTGCTAATCAAAAACGTGGTCGAGAGACAGGCTGGGTTCAAAAACACTGTGAGATACTGTATCATGGGCTGAGGCAGAAACAAGGTCCGGTAAGCAAAGCGAGGTCGTTACACTATGAGGAAAAAACAAGACAAAGGCAAAAGGCTGGAACGTGGATACTAGGATCGCGACGAACTGGCAGAAAGAGAAGGGCTTAAATCCACAGGTGGATATCACCATTAATCAGTCCCTGGTAACCAGACAAGCTCTGAGCAAAGGAAATATCTCAACCTTGCCAGTTGTAAAATGTGACCTCAACTAAATGTGCCAAATAATAAATACACTTATTCACAAAACTTTCTCATTTTAATTTCCTGCACTTTCAGTTACAATCATTATCGAAACTTTGCATAAATTATTACCACCCTTGAAAAATGTCAGCTACCTACAGTGAGGAAAATAGGTATTTGATCCACTGTCGATTTTGAAGGTTTTCCCACCTACAAAGAATGCAGAGGTCTGTAATTTTTATCATAAATACACTTCAACTGTGAGAGACAGAACCTAAAAAAAAAATCAGAAAATCACATTGTATGATTTTTAAATAATTATTTTGCATTTTATTGCATGAAATAAGTGTTTGATCACCATCCAACCAGCAAGAATTCTGTCTCTCACAGACATGTTATTTTTTCTTTAAGAAGCCCTCTTATTCTGCATTCTTTACCTGTATTAATTGCACCTGTTTGAACTTGTTGCCTGTATAAAAGACACCTGTTCACACACTCAATCAATCACACTCCAACCTGTCCACCATAGCCAAGACCAAAGAGCTGTCTAAGGACACCAGGGACAAAACTGTAAACCTGCACAAGGCTGGGATGGACTACAGGACAACACGCAAGCAGCTTGGTAGAAGACAACTGTTGGTGTAATTATAAGAAAATGGAAGAAACACAAGATGACTGCCAATCTTCCTCGGTCTGGGATTCCATGCAAGATCTCACCTCGTGGGGTAAGGATGATTCTGAGAAAGCTCAGAACTACACAGGAGGACCTGGTCAATGACCTGAAGAGAGCTGGGACCACAGTCACAAAGATTACATTAGTAACACATGATGCTGTCATGGTTTAAAATCCTGCAGGGCAGCAAGGTCCCCCTGCTCAAGCCAGCACATGTCCAGGCCCATTTGAAGTTCACCAGTGACCATCTGGATGATCCAGAGGAGGCATGGGAGAAGGTCATGTGGTCAGATGAGACCAGAATAGAGCTTTTTGGAATCAACTCCATTCACCATGTTTAGAGGATGAGAACAACCCCAAGAAAACCATCCCAACCGTGAAGCATGGGGGTGGAAACATCATACTCTGGGGGTGCTCTTCTGCAAAGGGAACAGGATGAATGCACCGTATTGAAGGGAGGATGGATGGGGTCATGTATTGTGAGATTTTGTCAAACAACATCCTTCCCTCAGTAAGAGCATTGAAGATACGTCATGGCTGGGTCTTCCAGCATGACAATGACCCCAAACACACAGCCAGGGCAACTAAGGAGGAGCTCCGTAAGAAGCATTTCAAGGTCCTGGAGTGGCCTGGCCAGTCTCCAGACCTGAACTCAATAGAAAATCTTTGGAGAGAGCTAAAACTCCAAACCTGAAAGATTTGGAGAAGATGTGTATGGAGGAGTGGACCAAAATCCCTGCTGCAGTGTGTGAAAACCTGGTCAAGAACTACAGGAAACGTCTGACCTCTGGAACTGCAAAGGTTTCTGTACCAAATATTAAGGTCTGTTTTTCTACTGGATCAAATACTTATTTCATGCAATAAAATGCAGATTAATTATATAAAAATCATACAATGTGATTTTCTGTTTTTATTATTATTATTATTATTATTATTATTATTATTATTATTATTATTATTATTATTCTGTTGAAGTGTACCTACGATAAAAATTACAGACCTTTCCATTCTTTGGAGGTGGGAAAACCTGCAAAATTGACAGTGGATCAAATACTTATTTTCCTCACTGCATTTTATAAACACTACCCAATCTAGAACCCATGGATCCCCATGTGCAACACGTTAGTTTATATTATAATTATGAGTTAAAATAAGGATTTAATTTTGATTAAATGATTATAGAGCCTAAAACATAAAAAAAATCATTAATCCCATCAGTGCCATGACAGAAATATATACTTTAAATGGCACCAATGAAAAATAACACCAAATATCATGATCATGATGTATAGATAGGCATGATTGTTATTCATATGCATAAATAATAAAACTAATGTACAAAAGCACAATTTTTTCAACTTAAAAATCAAATGATGTAAATAATTTCAAATGTGTTTTTCAGATTGGAATTAAACCCACTGAGTGACAATAACAACACAACACAGTAGATACAGGGTCTAATGGATGGAGCAAGAGAACAACATGGCTTCACATTGCTTGTCATTGCGAAGATACACAAGAAAATGGGTTTTTCTGAGTAGATTTTGACAACCTTGAACATGGCCATTACAATACTATGCTGCAGTGTAGCTACACAGGGTAAATATCATTTTTGTGAGTGCATAAATGTCTACAGAGGGCTGACTAAAATTACCATAAGATTGTTTCATCATATTTCCAGAACAAAAATACCCTGAAACATCTCGGTCTGCTCAGTTCATCTGTGCTAATGTCTCCCATTCTTCTGTTTAAAAAGGCTCCAGGTCCAAACATGGAAGTAAATGAGACATTTTAGTAGATTCAATGAAAGTGTGCCAGCACACACATCCGTCAGAGAGACAAAGATCTTCTGACAGAAAACGTCACACTATCCAAACAGCAACCACGGAAAAGAGATTTAGCCAAACAAAACGTTTAAGTTAAGTGGTATGGAACGTGCTGATGGATAACTCTGATGAAGACAGCTGTACTATAAAACCACAGGAACTGACAAAAGAAAATGCACATTTCTATATTCCTCAAAAGCAAACTCCAGTCACTAGAAATTAATATCTAGGTGTAATTTTTAAGATAGAGGGGGAAAAGAGCATTTTCTTGTTAGACCAAACATTTTTACTTGCATTGCGAAAGGCTGCATAGTTTTTCTCGTATGTGTATCTGTAGTTCTGCGCATGTGTCTCCATGTACTAGAGGTGTTTATATAATGACTGAGTGGATCCTTGTCATTTGATTGGTGCTCTGTATGTCACGTGACATGGATTATTCATCCCATTTGTGTTGGATTGCTTTCAGCGTGCAAATTTGGTTCCATTTACCGTGCAAATTGGTTCCATATGTTTTGTACCATTGCACACTAAAAACCCTGCCCACACACACACTAGTGGGGACGGGGTTTAGCTAAACATGGCGGAGTTTGTTTTGCTGACAGACGACAAGTTGAACGAGATAACTGATGGTGTTAATTCTTCTAAGACACACACACACACACACACACACAAAACACCAGTGATGCACACCAAAATGTAAGTCCCTTTTCTGTTCATATCAATCAATTCAATCAATTTTATTTATATAGCGCCAAATCACAACAAACAGTTGCCCCAAGGCGCTTTATATTGTAAGGCAAGGCCATACAATATTCATAAATAAATATAATATCAAATGACAAGGATGTATTTTAGCCATTATATAACACAAATAATGAAGGTTTTTACATTCTTTCAATAGAACGAATATTTAATTTGGAACATACTCAGGGCTGGATCCAGAGTGAAAATCTGACAGATGCGTTTTTGCTCAATGATAAAATAAAAATCATACGTGTTTTGTTATTCAATAATGTTCATTCTTTTATTCATGTGCAACATACACTGTCACACTTCTTTTAACCCCTTAACGCCCATCGTCGCATATATGCTACAATCTCTGACTCAAATATGCAACTTACCAAACTGACCTGTATGCCCGTTGTCGCGAATTTGCAACATACCATCATTATTATTATTATAACATTATAACATAAAGTCATTACCAGAATACCCAATATTACTATCTAGTTTTTGTGCAAAAGTGAAATTAATAATCTCAACATTATTTACCATCTACTTAAAGGCAAAAACACACACACAATATTTTTTTATATACAGCTATATAAATTCGGGTGTTATGGGGTTAATATATTTATTATACTTCATGGACCATAGTGAACACTTATTTGTATAAATATGATGTCCTAAAAAAAACACTATAACAAAAATTGACATGTTGGATCCTTGATCTCTGGACATAAATAGGAATAAACAAAATCTGTAGTTTTTGTCAAAAGCATTTCCTTTCAGACATTATTGGCATAAATATCTTTCCATATATCTGAGCTGAGCTCTTGCAGCTGCTGTGCTGCACGTCAGGAAGTAATTTGTAAAGAAATACAGCACGTCTCATTTTATTATTATTATTAATTCCGACCGGACTCTGTCTCGGCAGAGAGCCACGCAGCGTTTGAAGCTGTGTCAACGGAACGGAGGACAATTCCCGTTTCTTGACTACAACAAGACCAGAGTCCCAGTTAGTGATTTTAATACACACAAAAGTGACTCGTGGTATTTTAATGGCTTTGAGAGGAGTTAAGAAGCGGACTTGCCATTTCTGAAGAGCAGTGAATCGAACCAATGAGCTAGTGGATCGAAGCATTGCTTCAATGGTTCAAGCTTCAAAGTGGAGTCACGCTGCAGAAACGCTTGATTACAGACGCGCTGCAGACAAAACCCTGAATATCTGACTTTATTTGTACGTCCGTATGACTCTGAAACTCGGAAAAATCCGTATAATTTACGGACAATCCGTATAGGTTGACATGTATGTCGGAAAACCACCGAAAATGTAATTTCAGTCATCATAGAATGCCTTTCAAACACACTATTGTCTGAAAACTATTTATACACCACTCACCATTTCTTGCTGAAATAAGCGCCCAATTTTCCTTGCACAACTTTTTTCGTGGATGCCATGATCATCAACTCGACTGGACTGACGCTATGTTTGTTTGATCCGGTTTGCATTTTCCTGTGTACACCTGCGTGGTGCATTGTGGGATCAAATCAAAAGCTGCGCTCACCGCGGGGACACGTTCTGCACTTTTCGGGATTATTCAAGATTTTTTTTTTTTTTACAGATGACGAACGATGTGTAAAAAAAAATCAGACCGATGCAACTGCATCGATCCAAACTGGTCTGGATCCAGGCCTGATACCATTATAATTATTTTTAATTGTATGGACTTTGAGAACTGATTTAGGGTCATTTTGGGGTGCTGCACCTGAATCTCAGCTCAGATTTCCTCTATCACATCACAATTTTTTGCAATCTGCATGTTCCTTAGTGATGTTGTGACTGTTGTGACACCACTAATCATGCACAAAAGCAGCTTTAAATGCATAGTTTTTAACCAAGATTGCGAAATGTGAACTAGAGCCGTAATATCATTTGTGGTGCCGAACAGGCGTGCGAGATGGCAGCTTTTGCTTCAATGCTTGATACAAGAAATATGTTTTCATATCTCAAGAACGTGACTGGTAAAAACTAACACCAGATTTGGATTCAGCACGCCCAAATGACTCAAAGTCTGTTGAAAAACTCAATGTAAGAAAAATCATGTTGACCAGTGTAATAAAAGAATAAATGTCAACAATAAAAAAAAGTACAGGAAAACAGTCTACAAAAATGTCAAACTGAAGCACTGATAATACACAAAGAAGTGCAACTTATACCTCAGTGGGACTTATACTCTGGAGTCTGGACAATACAATACACATAAAAATAAAGTAGTTTCTCAGACTGTATTAGTGCATGTGCCTCTGTGGATATACAGTGGGATTCAATTCCAGGTGTGTGCTTCAGGCTACATATCTGTGAAAAAGAGTCTTTATCCACATCATCTCAGTCAAACAACCTTAAAAAGGGAACGGGCCGAGGCATAGCGGAGGCAGAGATAGTTTTTCCCAGTGACAACTGACATTCAACAAAGATATGTTTTGGCTCCTACACTGCTCAGTGCTTGCATGGACTGGGTGTTTGGTAGGGCTGTGGAATCCAGGGACTGTTTTTTTTTTGGGGGGGGGGGGGTAGCGAGGACCGCTTTACTGACCTTTACCGTGCAGGCAACACTGTGATCCTTGTTGACCCCAAAACGTGAATCTTCTGTAAATCGTGAATTATCTCCAAACCATTAATGCAAATTTATGCAAATCATAAATATCCGCGAACCTTAATGATTTTGCTGCAAACCGTGAATAAAATATTCCACAAAATGTGAACACAGGTTTCACAAAATGTAAGCCGCAAAATGTGATTATCATTCATGACATATGTTTTCTTTCAGTTCAGGAAATCTTGATCGCAAAAACCCCATGTGGGGGGGTGGGTCACTACACCTGGTGAGATGGGGAGGCGAGCCCTGAACGGGCTCATGCTTCTGGTGTCAAGTGGCCAGCCCCACTGCACGTGACCCGCTCTGGAGACAGTGGCAAGTGGGGAGTTTGACTGCGGCAGTACACCTGTCAAATGGTAACGGTAAAGTCAAGGGTAGCGCAAAGCCCCGTGGTGCAATGAAAGTGAGGGGTGCACAGTCATAATCCCACAGATGCTTTATTTTTTCTTTTCTTATTTCTGATTGTAAACCTTTATTACACTTATAAAACACCACTATAGCATATATATTCTGAAAGTACAGGTTGTCCTGAAAAAAAGAGACATACTACTAGATTGTGGGATGCAGGGTGAGCTTTTAACAGCAATAATAAAATATTTATGCCAGGCGAGTGAAGTGCCCAAAAAATGCCCTCGGACCCCAGGGGCTTAATGACTTCCTGGAATCAGTCATCAGAAGTGTATCTGTATGTGGTGAAAGTGTTTAACCTGCAGAGAGATTCACTTGTCTCAACAGTAACGTTCATGTCTCTGGATCCTCAGCCTTTAAGATCGAGAGATACCTGGGAAGACCTTACGGAGTCATGAGGTCGTTGGACAGAGGTGTTTGTTGATGCCAATGTCTCTGCAGCAGAACAAAGGTTCAAGTCTTTAGGGTACTGGTGCTCCCTGTCTTACTATATGATTGTGAGACTTTGACATTAACTGGTGACCTAAGGTGATAACTGGACATCTTTGGTGTATCGGAGGATCCTTGGATGCCACTGGAGTGACTTTGTATCAACTGAGCAGTTGCTTATCGGGACCACGATGAGTACTATCACTTGCATTGTGAGGGAGCGTCAGCTTCAACATTTTGGCCATGTGGCGTGTTTTTCTGTGTGTTTAAAATGAGCTGTTTCTGGCCTAAATATTGTTTAGAACAATAATAATAATGACAATAATAATAATACATTCCATTTAAAAGGCGCCTTTCTTGACACTCAAGGACACTGTACAGTAAAACATAAACATCCAATAAAAGAAACAACAATAAAATCAGTAAAATAGACAGAACAATATGCATCAAGAGGAATAAGCAGTCATAAACAGATGGGTTTTAAGTTGTGATTTGAAAATGGGAAATAAATCAATGTTTCTGATTTGGGATGGTAATGAATTCCAGAGACGGGGAGCAGAGCAGCTGAATGCTCTGCTCCCCGTGGAAGTGAGACGGGCAGAGTGGTCAGACAGGTGAATGGAGGAAGAGGATCTAAGGGAGCGGGAGGGAATGGGAAAATGGAGGAGGTCGGACAGATATGGAGGAGCGAGACTATGTAAGGCCTTGAATGTTAACAGGAGGATTTTGAATAGAATATGAAATTGAACTGGAAACCAGTGGAGCTGCTGAAGTACGGGAGTGATATGCTGAATCAAGGGGTTGCGAGCTATGATATGGGCAGCTGAATTCTGGACCAGTTGAAGTTTATGGAGGGATATGGGTGGGAGACCGAAAAGAAGAGAGTTACAATAATCCAGACGAAAAGTAACAAGGCTATGGACAAGGATGGCAGCAGTGTTGGGGGGTAAGGGAGGAGCGGAGGTGATTAATGTTGTGTAGATGGAAGTAGGCAGACCTGGTAATGTTTTTAATATGGGACTGAAAGGATAGTGTGCTGTCAAGGATGACACCCAGACTCTTAACCTGGGGGGGAGGTGGAACGGTGGAATTATTAATGATGAGAGAAAAACTTTCAGTTTTGGATAGAGTGGATTTTGTACCAATGAGAAGAACCTCAGTCTTGCTCCTGTTTAATTTAAGAAAGTTTTAAGTGAACCAGCTTTTGATTTCAGAGATACAATCAGTAAAGAAGGTGGGCAGAAGAGTGGACGAGGGTTTAGAGGTAAGATAGAGCTGGGTGTCATCAGCATAACAGTGGAAATGAATGTTGAATTTTAGGAAGATATTACCAAGGGGAAGAAGATAGATGATAAAAGGGAGGGGCCCCAGGACAGAGCCCTGGGGCACACCTGAAGTGACAGGGTAGGAAGTGGATTTGAAGGATATGAGTTAGGTAAAATGAGTGCAGCCAGAGTGGTAGGATGTAAACCAGACTAATGGAGTGTGAGTCATGCCAATGGAATGGAGCCTATTGAGGAGAGTGGAATGATAAATTGTATCAAAGGCTGCAATGACTTTCTCCATGCACAAACCAAGAATTGTGGGATTAAGGACGCTGAAAATGAACCACCAACCACTTAAATATAAAAGGTAGACAAAAACTAATTTTGCACAATACCACACTTTAAAATCCAAACAGACTCACCATGTTTGCTCTGCCTTTTCAAGGCTCCAGTCATGGCGGCACTTGTGTCCTGTGGTGTTGTCGTGCCGCTTGTAAGGCGTCAAATGACTGACGATCGGATAGGGGATCATGATGATGAAGGCCACCACCCATGTGGCAGCAATCACTCGATAGGCATGGGAACGGGTCTGCCACACCCGCGACTTCAGGGGGTTGCAGATGGCGCTGTACCGCTCGATCGCTATGGCAACCAGGCTAAATGTGGAGATGCTTACTGATATCCCTGTAGGAATACAAAACAGTTGTTTTAAAAAATGAATACATACCGTTCTGTTATTTGGAATTTGACAAATAAATAAGTGTTACCACATTGCGTTCAGACGGGTTTACTTTGATGACGTACGTGTGATATCTGAGATCAGGCCTGCAAACAAAAGGTGTTGATGTCTGGGAAGACGTGCTCACGCAATATTGTACATGTTGCGGGGGAACAGATAGTTATCGGAGTTTTGTGGTGCAGGAAATCATGTCAGCCTGTGCCACTGATGTAATCAGAGTTTTGTCTCCTGATGGCTCAGGACAGGAAATTACTCCTTTTCCTTTCTTATCCATATTTTCTACTGCAATAATATATTGCAAACACAGCGCAGTGATGCAGGACCGAGTGTCCCTAGAGTGTTTTTTCACATTTCCTCTGTACCCTCTCATGATGCTCTCCTGCATGCACTGGGATTGTTCTCTATTTAAACTGCCTTTTTTAAGCTTCGGATTGCATTTCTTTCAGACTTTTCTCTTTTTTTATGGCATTCATGTTTATTTCATATTAATATTTCGGCTGTTAAATTATTTTCGGTGCTTCCTTCAGCTACATGTTTACATTTATTAAATATTAATAAAATAATTATTTATTTTTAATTAATTGTTCTCATTTTTTACTCTCTTCTTGGCCAACCCTTTTTTAACAAATGCATACATATCATTTCAGTGTTTAAGTCTCAAAGATATTCAATTATTGGTTCCACAATGTTTGGCAGCAAACTATATTGCATAATAGAAACAATGCTAAAATAATAATAATGAATGATTAAACACATAATATAAACAAGAAGAAATATACATTTAAACAAGAAGAATATAAATTTAAACTAAAGCACTTTAAGCATTTAAACCTCAACCGACACTAGTTTCCAATTCCACAAATTTTTACTTTGGAAAAAAAATTTCAAGGTCAAAATCCTGTTAGAAGTGGCTTTTTATAAGCTAAAATATAATACAAAATATAGATTAACCCTCAGGGGTCCGAGGGCATTTTTTGGACAGTTCACTCGTAGCTGGCATAAATGTTTTATTATTGCTGTTAACAGCTCTCCCTGCGTGTTTTATAAGTGTAATAAAGATTTACAATCAGAAATAAGAAAGGAAAAAGTAAAGCGGAAAATAATGTTGTCGGGGGTGCGTTCTGGCGCTGTCGGGCCGCTCCCCTTTTAATTTGCTGTGCTGCCCGGTGGCTGCGGGGGCTGCCTTTCCTGGCCCCCATGCCCTTCCGCTGCCCCTTTTCTCCTGGTTCCCCCAGGGCCCCGCGTCCTGGACCCACTTCCATCGTCACTCGCGGCCGGCCGCGTGGCTTCTGACGTGCCGGAGTGGTCCATGTCATATGATAAGGTTCTGTACTCTTGTCTTGGCTCAACACACCAGCCACAGTAGTGATCGGATATTTAGCTGTGATCTGGGTCTCTGTGTGTGGATGGTCGCGTGTTTGTGGCCGTCACCACAATTCAGTTTTTGGGTGCTCTTAAGAGGATTAACACTACGGTGTTCTGGATTAGGGTATGGATGCTCACTAATTAGACAACAGACTATTGCTGTCACTGTTTGTTCATGTGTGGTTGTTTGTCATGGTATGTTGTATGGTTGGGGCCCCGTCTCCTCGGTGTCTCACATCACAGTTAGTCTTCACCACTTGTCTCTCGTTCTTGTCTGTCTTGGTGTTGTTTTGGTGGTCGGCCCTTCCTTATAGAAGCTGTCGGTTGGCCCTGAGTAGGATGTTGTAGGCTGATCGGGAAGGGCGGATGGGAGTTACACACACACAACATTCACTCATGCACTACATACCTTCTGTCTTGCAAGAATAAATTGCATATATGGGTATTAATGTTCATAAATGGTTCTGCCAGTGTGGCACTTACCATTACTATATATACAGACAGAAAAAAAAATTCCACACACATTTATTCAAAATACACAGCAAACTATAATAAACAACTGTTTTGACACTTTATAAAGGTAATTTGAGGTCTTGTGTGAAATACTGTACAACAAAAGGTTCAAACAATAAACACAAATGCACATTTTGAACAATATATACAAAATGGTTTATGCATTTTGTTTGTCTTCATCTCAAAGCAATTTCTGTCTGCTATTACACAAAGGTTAAATCACAAACTTCTACTTCTACTGTGTTTTGGAGTGTTCTGTGCTGCTCTTAAAGCAGCTTTCATTCACACTTTGGCCCACTTTGGCTCCTTACAGTTTGAGGAGCGGCCCTCCCCCTCGCTCCATTGATATGGTAAACAGTGCTTTACGCCGAGAAAGCAACAGAGTTATCCAGTAACATTCACATGCACATTAGTGGAGCAATCCTGATAGTTATACACTCTTTGTTTGAGCACGTGAGATTGTCATCAGAGGCTCTCCATCTGCTCCGTCCTCCTGCTGAGCTCCGAAATGACGCATGCACAGTGGAGGCAGGGTGGACCAATTGCTAGGGGGGGGACCGTTCAGTCGGTGACAACGTGGAGCTGATTTCACTTTACAGTAGACTGTTTTTTTACTCTGTTTAGACTGGGATCAAATGTTATCCCAGCATTTTACTCAAATTTTACTCAGCAAAATTTACTGTGTATATTGCTCACAAAATAATATGACACTTGAATGACAGACAGATGTTGCACACTTGAATGAAATTTTGCTGAAATTAAATGTTGATATTGCGGAATTACACCTGAGTGAATATTTCACAGTCAGTATATGAGTTAATTAGACTATTTTAGTGTGTGTAATGGCTGAAAAGAAAATAAATTAAGGTTTTAGAGGAGTCTAATCAAAGTGACCTGAACACCTTAAACATAGAGTTCATTTTTGAAAACCCTCCAATGTGGCTGAATTAAAGTGATTCTACAAAGATAGTGTGGGCAAAAACATCTCCATAGTGATCATCGGAGGTTATTGAAAATGTTTAATTGTAATTGCTGTTGTTAAGGGTGACAGTTATTAGATTTTGGGGGATAATTACTTTTTCTCATGTATGATGTAAGCTTTGAATAACTCTTTACCTTCAGCAAAAGCAATGATCATTTAAAAGCTGCTGCATTTTGGGTTTACTTACATTGTCTTCACGTTACATTAAAATTAGGTTGATATTCTGAAACATTTCATAAAAATAAGAAAGAACAGAGGAAATCAGAAAAGGCAGATACTTTTCACAGCACTATAAATCATAGGATGTTATCTGCACTGTCCCAGGAACCCAGGTGTACCAGCCTTGCCTGGGGAAATAACCTGAAATGGACTCGCATCCCATCCAGGGGAAGTCATAGACTAATCTGTTCCACGCTGGAAAATCAGGGATAAACACTGGCACCAATGGGCCTCAGGCTGTGCATATGACTTTGCTGAGGCCAAGTGGATGACACTTGACACTCTAATCTGGATGGGATGCAAGTCCAACGCAGGTTACCTCCCCAGCTGGGGCCAGTACCCATTTAGTGATGGATGGACTGGGAAAATGTAGAATAAGTGTCCTGTCCAAGGGCATAGACGGGTAGCATGAGTGGGGTTCAAACCCAGGTCTACATATTGGCAGGCCAGTTCCTTACCCACTCACCTACCTGCTCAGCAGTGTGTAGGACACAAGCAACATGAGAGAGACCAGGTGCCCCCAGATCATGTCCAACTACACCTCAGCAACACCACCATACAGTAAAACTCGCATATAATGGATTAAGATGGACTAGCAAATTTTGTCTGTTATAATTGAAATCTGTTATATGTATAAAATGGACAAAATCTGTTATAAGTATGGAACAGATTAGTTACGGTCAGGATGCGCCAAACGAACTACGGGGAATCCTCAGCATTAATTAGGCTGACATATTTTCTTGATTAGAAGCCTAACAATGAATTAGGACCTGCCTTATTTAATGGTCAAAACTTCGTCTGAAAAAGATAAACTGCATAAGCACCGTGCATTACGTAAGGCTTTAAAAGATTATATTTGGTCGAGTCACTCTTTTTTAAGTCAACTGCGGAGTGATACCTTAAAATCCTAAAGCCTGATTTATGCTTTTGCAGCTCTGTAACTCCATGGCCATGCGATGAGGTTGACGTGCACATGACCCTTTTAAAGTTCTCTGTTGCATCTTTATGCAGTTTACAGCAGGAACAGTAGCTTTTTCTGGATTAATTTGTCCCTCAATGAGCTCCACTTCTTTATACAATCATCAACCTCCAAACCAATGATATGGTAGACGTACAATTTCCTCCACGAATTGTGGATCATTTGAGCATCTTTTTCTGACTTTTGTGTTGTGAAGTTGGTATATTCATGGACTTTTCTGCCAAATGTATTTGATCTATAATCAAAATGTAATCAGCGTTTGCACTGCAAAAACTTTTAATATATGGTGGAAGAGGAAGGAGTGAAACCAGCGCCTATCACAGCCCTTTGCCGTCTCCATCATTTACCACATGCGCGGGTTCTCAGCCACGCAGAGGGTGCTGATTTAAAGCGGTTTGGTTCATCACACCTAGAGATATGTGTGAAACATATGACAGTGCAGGCAACAAGCAGCATTTTGTTAATAATCACAGGCCTTGAATTATGTTCTGCCTTGTTTAGGTCCTGGGTCAGAGCACGGTTTGAAAAAAATTAACAGACGGGCTTTTAATCAAGGAAATACAGTACCCACTTTCCTCCAATTGATATATATATATATATATATATATATATATCTAACACAATAACATTTTTTTCTAAAACATACATCTTGATCATCAATTTAAAGATTGACCTCTGTTTGCAGGCGAGGACCACTAAAATAGGTTACCTTAACCCAATTACTCCTCAAGCACACAGATGGATTTGTTCCTTCAAAAGATGTTTTCCCTCTGTTGAAATTGTGTTTGGTATCACAACTAAGACAAAATCCCTGATTTATAGACCTCTATGATTGAGTAAAGCTTCTCCCTGAAACACTCCATTACCTGTAACACACAGAATGCTGTTTACCTCTGTGCCACTGCGCCTGCATGATACGTTTACGTTGGTAAATCTTATAAAATCTTTCAACAAAAAGCTGAATGCAAGGAAATAAGAATACCATTTCACGTGGCAATAAAATCATGTGCTATAACATTTTTAATAACTCTAGGTGGAGTTTTTAAGGTTAAAATACTGAAAATTGTGTTACTCCCTCTATGTGACTTTAACTCTTTTTTCAGCTCCTGAAACCACAAATCATCACAGACTCTAGATATTTGAATTTAAGTTCATCTCACAACCTTCTTAAATGAGTTCAAAGGTCATTGACCTTGACCTACTTTTTTCTGGTCAGAAAGGGTTAGCACATTCAATTACTCCTTGCAGAATCAAAATATCTGGGATATAGGTTTTATCTCAGAAGCTTTGAGTTCAGAGACCATTAATCTGGATCTATGCTTTCTGGGCCGAACCAGGTCCATAGGACTTCAATGGGCCAATACTCAACACAGAATTCATCAGAGACACAGGATCTTAGGGCTATAAAAATGATCTCTCTACCCTCTATCATAAATCAGAAGACACCAACCTTCAACTACTCTTTCTGGGTCTTCATTTCTCAGCTATCTCACAAGAGTTGAGAGAAGTACCAACTTTGGCCTTTCTTCTTCTGGGTCAGATCCAGGATTATTCAAATATTAGTGTGTGCCCAAACTACCTGTACCCCTACTCTATAGTACCAACTCGATGGTAGATGCCAGTCATCAGGACAGGACCTCTTGTTAGTTTTTGAATACTTATGACAATAGATCAGAAAACAAGCAACAGTGACTTTAGTCACTATCAGGACCCTACGATGGGCAACAAGGCTTCACAGGCAATTTGGTAGGCCTGTCTGTCTTAATTGTAATTATAATGATTGGGCATGTTAAAAGACACCGACATCTACCAAGGCAGAAGGTTCGCTGCTCCTCACCTCTAGCTATTAGAACCCAACATTTCAGAGCTGTTTCCTGCAGTAGTTTTTTAATTTGTTGTTTATGTAAATTTTGAAGGTCCTCTTCGTCATTCACTCAATGACTCCATTAATCCTGTGCTTGCCCCTCCTAATCGCAGGGAATAACAATTAATCCCTTTCTCAAGGTGATATCAGCAGACCACAGAGGTGTCCCTGGCAGCTTCCAAAAAGTTAAGGACACCATATAAGCATTAATCTCAGAGGAGTAGGGGTACAAACAAATACGCACACAATCACACATTCTCAAACTACAACATGATTTTTCACAACACAAAGAAAATAAAGGAAAAACAAATATATTGTGTGTATTACTGAAGTATTCTTAATATATAGGCATTAACAGTGTGAATGTATTTTATAAAGCACTTCATTTTGTGTTTTTAGTTTTGATTCTTGGCAAAACCTCAAACAGAACACCTCACTTTTTGCATCGTCATGACAACGTATCTTTTTAAGTCCATTAGTCGCACATAGT